>NW_004797442.1:970435-985150 GCF_000002075.1 Aplysia californica
TTGTTTCTTTCTTCACACACAAGGGCCTCGTAGAGGTAGCTGTTGTTTTTTATGTAGACGTGTCTACACCCTTATTGACACTGTTTCCATCATTTAGATGGTGGGCTTTTGACCTTTTCTTTTAGGGCCAACCCGGGCTGAGAGGAATGCAACATTCCAGCAGAAAGACGGAAATACTTGAAAAAAATTATCCCCATTCGGGAATCACGCTTGCGTGCTACAACAAAGAGTCAAACCGCTACATCACAGATGCTGGTGCATTCTTATCTGTGATGCATTTTGGGCCATCTTGATCAAGACAGAATGAGGTACCCAAAACGAGATGAACCATAGATGTAATGTAGGCTATCATATGATTTATGATTCTTGTTTATACCCGCCGATTGCTAAGTCTCTAACTTTGACCCATTCCTCATTTCCCTTAATTTCATTGGAAGATGTCCCTTGCTCTAGTGCCAGGGCAGATGCCATCGGTAAAAAGGTGGTGTGGATTGGTTCATGTAACAGCAATTGTCTTCGTTTGTTACAGAAATGTGCAGAACTGGGTCTGTTCATCACTAACACAAACACTCACCTGCCAGTAAGTTTCAGATAACCATAGACGCAGTCTCGCCCAACGCACTGGCGTTCTCATTGATTTCATTATCGTGAAAGGAAAAGATTTGAGTAACAACAACATCACTCACGCCCTGTGCGATAAAAATGTGGAACTGACCACCAACTGATTGTCACCATCGTCAAATTGAGATCGTATCGAAAAAGGCGTCTTCGTGGAAACTAAGTCTCAAAGTAATTAACCGAAATAAACTTTTAAAATGCAGCTGTTAAAATACCCTATGAAAGAGACTTTAATGTCAGATTAAACAAGATGTCTTTAACTCCCAGTGACACGGAAATCAACTGGGGTTAACCCAAAGACATAATGTATGCAATCGCTATCCTGGCTGGTTTAACGAAAGCAATAATAAATTTTAATAGAGTCCGGATCACATTCAGGAAAAGAGAAAGCTGGTGGAGTCCTCAGCTAAGAATTCAAAATCCCAGTCAGAGGACACGCATTAAAATAAACATGGCCATCCCGCAGTGTGGCGTTTTGGAGTCCGCCAGGCTAACCACTTCGCTACCTCAGAATTACAAAGTTCTATCTGCACAGAATCTATTGTTGAGAAATTTGACCTCAAAGATTTTGAGTTTCACATCATGCCAAGCTTTTCGAATGCAATTTTTTTTAAATATTGAATATCTTCTTCTTCACCCATCCCGTAGACTTGATGTCCATCGGGGCGCTTTTGAAGATTTGGTCACCAGCTTCCTTTACTCCTTCCGGTCTTCAGCTTTCCTGGACGTGTCTGTGAGTTCCCGGCCTGTCCATTCCTTCATGTTGTCCTCCCAATTTTTTTTCGGTCTGCCTCTGCTCCGTTTTACATGAACATTGCCTTGCGGGATCATCTTGGCAAGGCCGGATGAACGGGTGATGTGTCCATACCATTGCAGTTTGCGTTTCCTGACCAGATTGAGAAGGTCTGCATATGGTCCAATTGCATTTTTGATCTGTTGTTTCACTTCATCATTTGTGATGTGATCTTTGTATGAGATACCAAGGATTGTTGAAAAGTTTCTCATCGCAACAGCTTTGACCTTTCTTTCATTGTCCAGGATTCACATGCATACAGACATATCGACATGACCAGGGACATTGATAATGACTCCGAATAATCTTATGATTTTGATGGAGCAGATAGAACATTTGGTTCCTGACTCAAAACGGCCAAAAATGTCAGATAGAACTTCGTACTTCTGAGGTAGTGAATTAACTCATTGTTTCTGAAGACAGTAAATGGGGGCTCTCGTGGCCTAGAGGTTAAGGTGTTGGCCTCTCATTCAAAGGTCCCGGGTTCGAATCCGGGTTGCGAACGAAACATTTTCTTCTCCAGAATTGTCTCCTTTCACCTCCACTCCTGCTCTCCAGCAATGTTCTGTTGTCTGCTTTCATTTCCACTTTCTGCCCCCACCCCCTCACCTCCTTTGCCCCCTCCTCTGGGCTCCCGACTCTTTCTGCAGCCTTTCTACTGCTACTCCTGGGCTTATCCTTACTGCTGTCTTTCTGCCACACCCCTGATCTTCTAGTAGGAAAGATCTACACCTAGCCTTCTCGGACAAGGGCGAAAAATCTCGGAGGGCCCATGCGCAAGTTTCGCACGTTAAAGATCCCTTGGTGGTCTAAAATCGATATGAGTAGGCTTCGGCCGCCACCCGGGCAAAATTCCAAATTTCCTACCAACTGAAAATATTAGGTGTGTCCCGCGCGCTCATATGACCTTATGCAGTTGCAAACGCCGTAAAACACTTTTCTTAACAAAGAAGAAGACAGTAATGCCTTGGACCTCTAGCGTCGTCGTTGGTCAAGCCGTTACCTCAGAAGTACAAAGTTCTATCTGACATTTTTGGCTGCTTTGAGTTTCTAAGACAATGAGGTCAGACAGAAACTATGCTCTATCTGCTCTCTCGAAATCCTAAGTTTACTCAGTCGTTATCAAGGTATGTAAAGAATTGCACTCCAAAAAGCTTGACATGATATGAAACTCAAAATAATATTAAACGACAAATTTCTCAAAAGTAGGTACTGTGCAAACAGAGCTTTGTAATTCTGAGGTAGCGATTTAGCAAAAAATACAATGCTCATCGCAAAATTTAATTAATGCCCTTACCCTGAAAGTTTTCTCTTGAACTTAGTGTGAAATTGATTCAGTTTACGTTGATCTGATCAATGAACTTTTCTTCTTCTTCTTCTTCTCCTTCTCCTTCTCCTTCTCCTTCTCCTTCTCCTTCTCCTTCTCCTTCTCCTTCTCCTTCTTCTTCTTCTTCTTCTTCTTCTTCTTCTTCTTCTTCTTCTTCTTCTTCTTCTTCTTCTTCTTCTTCTTCATCTTCTTCTTCTTCTTCTTCTTCTTCTTCATCTTCTTCTTCTTCTTCTTCTTCTTCTTCTTCTTCTTCTTCTTCTTCTTCTTCTTCTTCTTCTTCTTCTTCTTCTTCTTCTTCTTCTTCTTCTTCTTCTTCTTCTTCTTCTTCTTCTTCTTCTTCTTCTTCTTTTTCCTCTAGCACACTTTACTATCCAGACAGTGACATTACATAATATTTTGTATACCTTTCTTTGCTGTCCAACCCCTGATGTGTGTACATCTGACTTGGTTTTTGTGTGGACACTTGATCTCGTCAAATCGTGATGCTACTGGCAAACGCAAAGATGGGTTTGTTATCGAGACGTACAACGTTCAGGGACACGGATATTTCTGCTCTAAAATATCATTTTGAGTTGCAACAGGTAATTGCCAGTGCATTTGGATCTCTGTGATCAGGAAAATTACGCCTGAATAATTATAATTGCAGTTTTAAAAACATGTTCGTGTACTATTGAAATTTTAAACTTTTTTGTCACTAGAAATCTCATCTAGTACTGCCAATTAAAAATCGGTGTTCACAATGAGTAATTTATAATGTATTTGTTTTGTTCTCATTGTAAAAAACAATTAACCGCCGAACACAAGACTCGGATGTCTTTCGAGGCAAAAAAGAAAACCCCAGTATGGAAATCATGATAGTAATAATGACAGCAATAATGACACGCAATTAAGAGGGCAAGTTCTTTGTATATTTACTTCATTCGTTAATTACAAAATCAACAGTGACAGAATTCTGCTTCATTTTTTACAGACTGCAAATGAACAAAACAATGTAATAATTTGTAGTCTGAACTAGCTTTTCCAGGTTGTAGCACGCGTGCTGATATCATGACGAATAATTTCTTCAAAGTTTCTGTAATTTCAGGAAACGCTTTGTTCCAAAGGATTTGCACGTTTTCTTGCGCATTCAATTAAAATGCGACTGAGTCATGCAATTTATGCTATTTAGTTGCCAACTCTTAGTGTAGCGCGCGCCAGTTGAGTCAGGTCTCAGTGTCGCTCCCATGTTTACAGTCGTAACTCAAATCTACGTAACCCCAGCCAATCTTTGTTAATTAAACTATAACCAGAATCTCTGCTTATTGAATGGAACTTTCATTTCTACTGAGTTTGGGATTTATTTTATGTGAATAGGTCAAACCGGAGTGGAGAAATAGGGAAGTTTGTGACGCTCAAAACTTGGAAGACACATAATTATTAGATGCATACAAAGCAGAAATTATAGACTCCGTAATACTTCGTGAAAAATGGCTTTTCAGAAGATACAGTACACTCTATTTATATTCAATGTTTAATGACAACAAACGAATACCACGACAAGTCTTCCTTGTGCTGTCTTTTATTTCGAAACGACAATATTAAAACAGGAGATTTGGACTTGTTTAACAACAATATCAACATGGAAGATATCTGTAAAGGTACGTTAAACAACAGTATCAGAACAGACGGTTATGCAAACCTAGATCCAGTGATCAAAAATATTTTCTCGGGAGATATGGACTCGTTTCACAATAACAACAATATGGAAGATTATTCTGTGGACCCGATGAGTAACATGGGATCTGTAGAGGTTCACACGTTTGGTCGTTTCGAAGTAATCGCAGGGATTTGCAATATGGTTCTACCTGGGTTTGGAATTCTCACAAATCTCTTCAATCTGGAAACATTCCGACGCATTGGTGTATTGCAGGATCCAACATCTATAACATTGTTTGCTTTAGCTCTCACCGATCTACTTACACTCCCCCTTGTTATGGTGACCTCAATTTTCAACTTCAACATGCTACTAGGCGCAGTATTCAAAAACGTAGCATTCCAAGTGAGAAACTGTTACCAGTGGACTCATAAAATGTCAACCTTCTTCACCGTGTACCTCGTTGTCATGAAATTCTTTGAAGTGGTTCGACCGGCGAAATTCAAGTACATGTTCACGAACAGGAAAGTGCTTGCAGCTCTGATCATTCTGGCACTAACCAGCCTTGCCATGTACATCCCGCTGTCTCTGACCTTGGACTATCAAGAGGTCTCTGGCCCTGTCTGTACCAATGGCATCGCAGATCCAAAGAACATTGCTGCGCCTCTCCCTGGGAATTTAGAACATGTGCTGAGGTACATAAACGATAGAGTAGAACCCGCCGTCTCCTGCTCTATCATCATCTCATGTCTGCTTGTTCTAGCAATCAAATTGAAGCAGGTGGCAAAATCGAATTCTGCTTTGGTCACAAAAAACGTCAAATCGAATTCAAGAGACAGTGGACAATCCGGCAAAACGATAAGGAAAATGTGCTTAGTCATGGCCGTGGCTGCTCTCTTTGTTCTGTGGACTCTGCCCATGTTTGTGTCCGAGCATATCCTCTTTAAAGTACTTGACCCGGACAAAGGACAATCCAGATCCAACTTCCGCTCTCTGATGGACTATATTGGACAGATCATGATCGTATCTAATTCGTCTTTTAAGATCTTCCCTTACTTTATGTTCAGCTCCAGCTACAGACAAAAAGCCAAATCGTTAAGCCTTTATTTGTTTTGCTAGCCCTGGACCAAGTGGATATATTTCCTACCCCAGAATTACAAAGTTCAGTCTGACATTTTTTGGCCGTTTTAAGTGATTATGAATTTTTAAAAAAGCAAATGTTCTATCTGCTTTATCAAAATTGTAAGACTAATCGGAGTAGTTTTAACGATATTCAAGAACGTGCAAAGTTCTATCTGAGATTAAACCTTAAATGTTGTAACAGCTTTATAAAAAACGTAAGACTATTCGGAGTCTTTAAAAAGATGTCAAATGAATTGTTTTGGACAAAGGTTGACATGATGTAAAACTCAAATTTTGTGACGTAATGTTTCTCAAAACTAGATACAGAGCAGATAGAACATTGTAATTCTAAGGTAGCGATTTGTTCAATAAGATGCAGACGAAAGGTGGCACATCTTGAACCATCGTATACAATTCCGAAACAACACATTTCCCAGTTTAGTCTTGTGTTTACATTTAAAAGTTTCAGACAAAGAAAACACAGAATGAAAATTCTGTATGAATAACAAAGCTATGCTACTTTTTTTAAAGTGCCCGGAAACAGCTGAAGTTTACCATGTCGTAGTTTTAGTCAGGTGGCAAATAAACATAACAATTTTACAACTTTTACTCTGAATATTTCGCACAAAAATTTGAACTAGAATGTGGTTATAATTTGGAACCGATATAATTTATTCAAAAGGAATTTATTTGACATAAAATTCATGAAGGAAAAAAATATATAATTTTCCAAAATGGAAATGGCTTTTTAGAAAAAAACACACGTAAACATAAAATGCACCAATGTTTAAAATATTGTAAGGAAAGTTATGAAATGATTGTAGAGTTGTTTTTATTTTTTCCTTTTTTTATTGAATGTGTTCCACCAGTGTAACATTTAAACAATATTTCTTTTCTTTTACAGAGGATTTTTTTAAATTCTGGAATTTCGAGAATCAGTGTTCAATATGCCCTCCTTTGGATTTATTTTAACGTATCATTCCTAAAGTTCAGCGGTGGCCTGACACAAGGATCCATCCAACCATGAGTGCTCAAAGCCACACACATTGTACAACTTATAGTATAGAGTTGTTTCTATAGACAATAGGGGGAGGGGTCATGCGCTACCCAGTAGACAACATTAAATGCAAATAATTTTTTTTGGAGTTAAAATATCCTGAAGAGTAAAAAAGTGATTTGCCAAAAATCAAATGTTGTCGAGGAAATGTTCACACTTTTCAAGACGATCCAAGAATCATGAACACATTGCTATCCTCTGATCCATGTCAGTTTCGCGGACAAGTAAATGGCACAGTCGTAGATAAAAATCTGCTTTGAGAATGCGGACCGTTGAGATGACTGTAGGAAAGTTCTAGCGGTAGACATCGTCTACGGACAGACGTCTCATGGGGCCCATCTACTGAATTCTGCACCCTGGAGTATTTAAAGGGGTGGGAATGGTGTGTATTTGGCCGGAAGAGGTCTGGGTTTTGGTGTGAAATTTTAGTTTTGATTCTTTGTAGGTCTTAGCCGAGGGAACATCTCCACCCCTGACATTAAAGAAGGCCCAAAAAGGCACATTGTCTTTATTTCTGTACCTTTTACGAAATTACAAATTGAGTTGATGGCGAGGTAATGTTCACTACAGAGAGCTCTCTGTTCTTTACTAATCGTAACCATGGTCTCAACAGACAAAGGGAAATTGAGAAAAACAATGTCTGCAATCTTCTGCTAGCCTGTTGAACTACTATAGCTTGCAATGTGGTGTGATCGTAGGAACATATCATAGTGGTAGGCCTAATGCGAACTAGTGGGTCATGCTACAAAAATGGGGACATAGCCTTGATATGGGTTATTTTTTTTTTTTGCGCGCTATGTAGAGCAAAACTATTCTTTTAATTTATCTAAAATGAATATCACACAAATTCATTTTGACTTCCAAATGTTGTTTACATATTTTAAACACAAATCTTTAGTGCGGAGGGAGACAACATTTACAAAAAAGTTGTAATTTATCTTGTTATTATCACCATGTACTTCCAGCACACAGTGGCCATCATACATGTATCCGCGCAAACGAGAAGATGTGTCACTGCAAGAGAGAACATACAAAGAAATGAAGGAGGAGAGACAATGGCGATATATGCTCTAAAGGAAAGAAGAAGCAAATTACACCTTAGCAACCGCTAACCCCCCACAGCCTTGAAGCGATGCCGAATGACAAGAATGTGCGTCTCAGTGAGCTGAAGTGAGGGTGGGTGTTCGATTGGGAGAGTAAGAAAGGAAAGGAGAGATCATTTTTTATCCGTCCTATTCCATGAATCCTTCTTACAATGGCATTCATAAGAAAAATAAGATAAGATAAGATAAGATAAGATAAGATAAGATAAGATACAATTTAGTGAACTACACTATATCCCCGAGCGTGACCTATGAGTGTGTGTTTAAAAGAAGAACAGAAAAAACAAGAAAAAAACAACAACACCTCAAGGCGAGGCTCAGGGACAGGCACGCAGCTCATACTTGGTTTGCATCCAATGCTTCGTGAACGTGTGTGTGGCTCTCATTGAAGGTACGCCAGCAATCAAAGTTTGAGCATTGGAAAACAACGCTCACGAGTGGGGCGAAGTGTCGATTTCGTCTCAAATCCATGACCTTTTCTCTCAAACAGTATATAGATCTACAAATAAAAGGAGAGTCACACGATTATTTTCACTATTCTTTCCTCTTTAAAAAAAAAAATTTTTTTTACATTGGTGATAAACAATCCTACTGGAAAACTACAACAGTTAGAATGCAAAGGTAAATCGTTGTGATCAACCCCACTGAGTGAAACAATTCTTTTTCTTGTGGGGAGGGGCAAGGTCGTTCGAACGCAAACCACTTGGCGAAGATAAAGGAGGGACATTCCCGTATTCTTGATTCTTGAAGAAGAGGGAATAAGCTATTTTGTTTGACAATACAAACACAGTGCATTTTGTTGCGAAGTGACACCCCCGACCCCCCCCCCCCCAGGCCGAAACACATACACACACACACACACACACACACACACACACACACACACACAAACACACACACACACACATACACACACACACACACACACACACACACACACACATACACAAACACACACACACACACACACACACACACACACACACACACACAAACACACACTCACACACACACACACTTCCCTCTGGTTTTATGTTTTGTTTTGTTTTATTTTATTATTTTTTTGCGTTCAAACTGGCCGATACGACGTCCGCCAAAGCTCTTTATATCCGCCTTGTTGGGCCTTCAAGATGAACGTTTCTATGCTTAATCTGGTTAAACAACCAAATAAGAGTGTTCGTTTGCAGTTTTGGTAGCCGAGTGGTTAGGCTTTCAGACTCGTAAAGAAAACTGTCTAGAAAACTGGAGAGAAAGAACCTCCCAGATGGATTGGACAGCTATTATCCAGGAAAGGGCACAACCATCAATGCGTCTGTAATGGCTTATGCCATCTATGAAGGCTTTCAAGCAAGGGATGAACCAGTCATAGCTGCAATCGACCTGGAGGACGCCTAAATGATGTGGATTATGAGAAGCTAATCGAGATCTTTTTATTGTCCGGTGGGTTGCTGGTGCAATGCTAACAAAAAAGGTAGCACTGAGATGTGGAACATGGTTGTCTGATCCCCAGGAGATAGCACCAGGTCTCCCTCAGGGCTCAACTTTGTCTCCCCTATTGTTCAACATTAACACATCAGATCTGGCCAGAGGGGAAGTTTGCCAGACTGGAAGGACTCTAACCTTTGCAGATGATGTAACAGCCTATGAGCATGGGCCTGAAAGGACGCTATTTTCTCAGAAATTACAACCGCGCAAGAGAATGATTAAAGAGTGGTATGAGGAGAATGAGGCTGAAACAAATTCAGCAAAACTACGAGTGATGTGGTGCTCACTCAACAACAGAATAGTGAAGGACCCAACGCCACTAGTGACGCTGAACTGTGAGGTTATTGAAAGAGGAACAGAACTGAAAAACCTTGGTATCTCATTTGACCGCTCATTGTCATTTGTAAAACACGTGAAGAAGGTAATCTCCAGGGCGAGAAAGGGGATTGAAGCGAATGCGTTGATGCCCCAGAGAATCATATCCTTTGTGATGCAGCTTGTTGTACTGTCTGTGATTGATTATGGACTAGGCTTGCTCATTTTATCAAAATTCAAAATAGAACAATTGGAAAGGGTTCAAAATGAGGCAATGCGTACTGTCCTAGTTGCACCAGAGACACTCCAATTGTTTGTCTCAGACACATACATGGACTCTCCAGTATACAAGAAAGACGCGAATTAGCTCAGGCTAAGGTGTATCTGAAAATTAAGGATAAGGAAGGCCACCCACTTCATCAAGTGATCAAGCAGGATAGAGGGACTCCAATAAAGAGAGAGCCAATCTGGGATGGAATAGGCAGAAAAGTCTATACAGAATGTGTGAGAGTTAGATGATATACATGGTGGCAGTGAGTGGATTCAAGTTGCACATGAGGCTGCACACGGTTTGATAAGAGTCATCATTGGTGTAAAGAAAGGAGATGTACTGGGGGTGGCAGGAACTACAGAGTTGGAAGTAAAACAGGTAGTCGAAGAAAACTCCAGGCCCTTGGATCCAATAATATGAACTGATGGTTCTCTGAAAAGTAGGGTGAAAAGTGGTAGGGGCTTTGTTGTACATAAGGATGGCCGCATAATTCAAAAATCATCTGGTGCATGTAGCAAGACGACCTCAGGCACAAGAGTGGAGGTAGAGGCAGTGACAAAAGCATTTGAATTGCTAAAAGAGAGCTTGCGTTCTGCTAGACATGCTGTCATTGTCACTGACTCTCAAAATAATTTATGTGAGGCAGCGTGGTGGAATCAGGCTCTTGTCAATTTTTGGGCATGTAGAGTTATTGGTATCATCTTAAAGCTTGTTTACTTGTCTTTATTTGGTTGAAAAAATATCCATTTATCTTGAATACAAGTCGAGATATTTGTGAATGAAGGAGGTGGGGGTCAATTGTTTTCATAGGTAAAATTAGTGAGAAAATGGCCCCCAAAGATTAGTTATTTCCTTAGCTCAAGAGTCGGTGGTAACGGAAAATTTACTTTTTTCTGCCTTTAATCAACGTTTTTCAGAGAAATCCAAACAGAAATGAGTTCTTTAATGGGCATGAAAGGTGTTGAGCCAAAAAACAAAATTTTGATGAAAATTCGCAAACCTGCGGGAAAATGTAAGTTTCTTCACTTTGATTATTTTGACGAGAGCCTGATTCCACCACTCTGCCTCACATATTGCAGAGAGCTAATAGGTAGATGAGGAGGAAAGAGTGGCTATAAAGCATAGAAGAAAGCAGACTGAGAAAAATAACATGGATCTATGCTCCAAGGCATACGGGTGTGGTGGGAAATAAACAGGCAGACAAACTGACGAGCAATGCACCTGTCAATATTGACCTTAAAATGGATAAAACTGATGTCCTGACGGGTCTTGCCGCCACTCTTGAAGATAAGGAGATTGAGCATGACCATGCGCCAGTCTTACCACTTGAAGAACAAGGTGTCTTAAATGGAAGAGGCAGAATCAGCACGATGCAGGGGATGGAAAGACGGGCTATTAGCCAAATGAACACGGGAATGATCAGCAGATGGACTCTGGGGTGGATATTGGAGCGGGGAGCGGAGCATGTATGGCAATGCCCGGAGTGCTATGATGTTGTTCCCAGAATCAAGTAATCAAGTATTCAAACCTCATAGTCGTGAGATTGAGGGTTCGGGGGTTCAAGCCTCAGCTCAGTCCGATGTTGTGTCATTGGGAAAGGGACTTAACACGAATTACCCAATTTGTAAGGTCCTTTCGGAGCTGGACGTTAAACTTGGAGGTCCCACCTCTTAAATAACCTTACAGTGGTAAACCCATACCATTTCACCATTTTTCCTCGTGTTGTACTTCGAAAAGTACCGGTAAGTTAATATTAATAATACAAGTATTGATAATACATTAAAAACTGAGACACTTAATTTCTTTTTTGTATGTGATTTATACTCCATAATGTTCCATGTAACCTTCGTACTTTTATTACTATAATCTGTTTATGTGTAGACCTAGACCCGTGTAAGCAAAATTATTAAACTAATTGTGAACTTTCCTCTTTTCTATGCTTCTGGCTATTCAGACTTCACGTTTGACTGCTTTTTTGTCTTTTCATTTATCCTGCCATATCACGTATATGTATATTATAATTTACATAGGTAGGTAAAATGTACAAAAAAGTATTGTTTATCGAAAAATAAGAGTGTTTTTTTAGCCTTGTTTTAGCCAAAGTGTGAAAAGGATCATTCGATAACACAGGTCATGCATTTAATTTCAGCACGAAAGTGAAAGACAACTCCGTGAAAAATTGATTGTACTTGACAAGGTAAACAACTCTTTCAAATTCATTGGTTGCCTGCTTCTCTCCCTTGAAAATAGAACCCTGATTAAATTTATTATTACGTATAATGTATAATACGTACAGAATTAATGGGCGTATGTATGTTAGTTTTGCTTTCGTAAGTGTGTTACAGTGCTCGTAAAAGCATAATGTCATGTGAGCGCGCGGGACACATTAAGCTTTTCAGTTTGATAGGAATTAATTTTGAATTCTGCCCGGTTGGCGGCGGATGCCTATTCTTATCGATTTTGGACCACCAAGGGATCTTCAACGTGTAGAACTTACACACGGGACCTCCGAGATTTTTAGCCCTTATCCGTGAAGGCTAGGTGTTAAATCTTACCTACCCTAAGATCAAGGGTGTGGCTGAAAGACAGCAGTAAGAAGATGTCAAGGTGTGATAGTATAAAGGCTGCGGAAAGAGTCAGCAGCCCAGATGAGGGGGCAAAGGGGTTTGGGGGTGAGGGTGGGGGCAGAAAGTGGAAACGAAAGCAGACTACAGAACATGGTTAGAGAGCAGTGAATGATGTGATAGTAGAGCAATATATCGGACGTAGATCTATGTATGAATGTATGTACGTATGTATGTACGCGTGTAAGTAAGAAAGCAAATAATTATTATTATGCGTTTGTTTGAATGTGTCACATATGTGTGTGAATGTTATTACAGGTGTGTGTTTGTTTAATGAGCACGCGTACCTGTGTGGTGCAATTTTCATATGTTTGCATGTGTGTGTGTGTGTGTGTGTGTGTGTGTGTGTGTGTGTGTGTGTGTGTGTGTGTGTGTGTGTGTGTGTGTGTTTATGTGCATATTTATTGTGTTTGCTTCTGATTGGTTTAGTCTCTCAGCTACGAAGACAAACACAATAAAAGAGCTTTGTTCTCACTGATACATTCACTCCTATTTTCAAGATCTTGTACATTTACTTGTTATAGATTGATACAACACGTTACGTTCTCTCAAAGCATGAGCAACAGTTCCCATACTCTTAAACACCGTTAAGTGTCTTCAGTCCTTCACCACAAATAATAATCCGCTATGCATGACATGTATGTTTGCACGTGCATGCGCGTGCGTGTGTGTGTGTGTGTGTGTGTGTGTGTGTGTGTGTGTGTGTGTGTGTGTATCTACTTGTGTGTGAGTGTGATTGTGTGTGTATTTGTGTTTGTAAGTTTGTATATCATTGGAAAACAGAACTTAATTCTGGGGATCTATACAAGCGGTACGAGTATTACTTGAAAATATTAGTTCCAGCCGACGTTAGCATTCCTTCAAAATGATAGCATCCTGATCCCTCTTGCTTCTTAGTAGTTTTCTGACATCTAGAAGAGGAAGGTAGCACGTGAATGTTTGTGTTTTAGTTTGAGATTTTTGCCACTTGCAACACAATTACGTCATATGTGATGCAGCGTGGTGGAATCAGGCTCTCGTCAATTTGTGGGCATGTAGAGGTATAGGTATCATCTTAAAGCTTGTTCACTTGTGTTTATTTAGATGAAAAAAATCTCCATTTATCTTGAATACAAGTCAAGATATTTGCGAATGAAGGAGTTGGGGGTCACCTGTTTTCAGAGGTAAAATCAGTGAGAAAATGGCCGTCAAAGATTAGTTATTTCCTTACCGTAAGAGTCCGTGGTAACTGATAATTTACCTTTTTTGTACCTTTAATTAACGTTTTTCAGAAAAATCCCCACATAAATGAGTTCTTTAATGGGCATGAAAGGTGTTGGGCCAAAAAATGAAATTTGACAAAAATTCACAAATGTGCGGAAAAATGCAGATTTCTTCAATTTGATTATTTTGACGAGAGCCTGATTCCACCACGTTGCCTCACATATTATAAGTGCCAAAGATTAGTGGTGTTACAAGAGAGTTACAAACAGAAAAATATGGAGGAGATATAACGATGATAACTGTTTGATTAAAAAGAAGAAGCAGAAAACGCCGGAGAACCTGCCAACCACCCACATGTCATTGGTGGGTTTTTTTAAAAACTATGCACGTGTATATAAACAGTTAATGTGGGTGGTTAGAGGGTGCTCTCGTGTGTTTTTCTCCTTTTTTTGCTATCGAACATCTATCGTCTTTATCTCTCCATCTCGTATTCACACTTCTAATCTTCGACACTTGTGACCTAATTGTGATGTAAGTGCCGTAAAATTCTAACAAAAACGAAAACTAAAATACAATAATATAGAATCTGTGGTGTAGCAGCCAGGCTCTTGGCATTTGCAAGCAAAAGACCAGAGTTCGATTCTAGTGTGAAAAAAAATAAATTCATGGAAGTTCTTGGTCTTTCTGCTGAGATGCTGTTTCCCTTTAAGATCGGGTTGGTCGTGAAAGATGGGGTCGAAGCAGGCCTCCAAATGACATAAATCGTGTCAATATGGGTTTTCAACACCTACATTATAAAAAATCAAAACAAAACAAAGTAGGCCTACTTAAACTAATGTTGTTACATTAAAAGTTTTACAGATGAGGAATGCTGTTTTTTGATTGTTCGAGATTGTAGAATGTAGGGTACTCTGAAATAATGAAGAGCGTAATGTGAAACGCCAGTCGCTACATTAAGTGAAAGAAGCAGTAACGCACACATCTTTGCCCCTCAATATAATACGTTTATTTAATGGTGCGACGTGGCAGTATTTGATTCAGTAATATGAACGCTGTTCTTTTGATCTTTCGCGATTGTAGAATTTAACATTCATTATTCTATTAAGGTACTCTGACATAATGAAGAGCGTAATGTAAAACGCCAGTCGCTACATTGAGGGAAAG
>NW_004797442.1:985975-987019 GCF_000002075.1 Aplysia californica
CACACACACACACACTCACACGAACACGAACACTAACCCACACACAGACGCACACATACTGCACCTACCAACACATGACGTATACCTCTATCTGTCTGTCTGTCTGTCTGTCTGTCTGTCTGTCTTTCTGTCTGTCTGTCTTTCTGTCTGTCTTTCTGTATGTCTATTTGTTTCAAATAAACACAGATTAGATGGAGTACAAACTACACTTACAATCAGCACTTTGGCCCTACATTCTGTTTAAGTTTTAGTACTTTCGGTGGATGAAAAAGCTCAAACTATCAAACAAAAGAACGAACAAGCAAACAAACAAACAGACAGACAGACAGACATACAGACATGCAGACATACAGACTTGCCTTTATTCCTTTTATGCCAGTGCCTAATCGTAAGCAGCACAGTATTATGTTGTTTCTTTTTACACCCAATAGACGCCATTTAAATAATTTGGAGGCGGGCTTCTGATCCTGCCTGTCAGGGGCAACACAGGATGAGAGAGATACTAGATCTACATCCGAACAAAAAGATCAAGTCACGCTTTTGAATTTTCCCCACTCCGGAATGGAACCCGAGTCTCCTGCATGCGACAGCAAAGTACCTCATCTCTACACTTCAAACGTCTCTATTCATTATTTCTTCGCATATCCCAGGGGTTAGTTTTTCAGAACCACCCACGAGAAGGCAAAATCAGCATAGAAGAAATATTACTGGTCAATAAAAAAGGTAACTTAAAAAAAAAATTAGGTATAAAAATACAAAATATTGAGATTTTGTGGTTTTACTTTCTCGTGAGAAGGACTGAGAGCTCCAAAAAATAGGTCATGCTGTAAAAACGACATTTGGGTGTTCAGGTTAGTGTTCACAGAACAAAAGTGAAAAACAACAGCAACAACAGCATCAACAACAACCGCAACACTTTTAACAACGACAACAACTGCAACAACAATAAATATCAACCACGCGGCAGACTTTCATTACTTTGATTTTTTAAAAATGAAGTTTAGAATCACTTGCGGCATTGATCTGTGTTCACTTGAATTTGTA
>NW_004797442.1:990732-992354 GCF_000002075.1 Aplysia californica
CCTCCCGCCCCAGAGGTGCGTTGTAGGGTAGTAAGCTCTGAATGGAGACTTCAACTAGATCTTTATCAGATTTGATTGATAGATAAGTAGTAGTTGTAGAAATAAACATTTTCTGCTCTGACGTCACTTCAGCTGTCTTGATCTGGTCTCGGGGATTTTTCCATAGCAGTAATATTCCAGTGAACCGCTGCATGTTTCGCAAGTTCGAGCAAATAGCGGGTAAAACCTTTCTATTTTTTAATATAAGTATTTTGCATCACCATTGACATAACTTAGATCATTCATGAGGCGTGCTTTAATCCTGATTGTCAGGAACAGCCCAGCCTGAGAGCCATACAACGTCCCAGCAGAAAGGCCGAGATACTCAATAAAATTCTCCCCTCAATGGAATTGAACTCAAATCTTCTCCATTCGGCGGCTAAGTGATTTACCGCTTCGCCACAGACACCGGTAACCATTCAGCTCAAAATTTTCAGCTGAACCCCCCCCTAAAGATAGCTCGATATTGCATCGTGAAATCATTATACACAGCACCACACAATGGAGACCTTCAATGGTATGCGAGTTAATAAAACTGTCTGTATTGGGGAAATATTGTGAATAATAACATGGGATTGTTGTGCATTCAACTATTGCCAAACACATTTCCCAACGGGAATCAATAGGCCTAAAGGTGGATTTTTTTTCTTCGAAAGACGGATTTATGATGCTCCATTGCACTACCCTGTTAAAGCAGTGATCCTCGTTGAAGGATAAACTAACCGAATAGCCGGATCTTATTATTCGGATTTTCCCCTGCTCCAAAATGTGCTGCTGAGTAAACCGCTATTCCAACGAACGAACACCCTGCCTGCCTACTGCCTGTGTCAGTCAAACGTGTGTGTTGTGGTGACAATATGGTAGACATAATGAGGACGACACGGGAAATTCTTCTCCTGCAGGTTGCGTTCTTTCTTTCAAAACTGTGTATTCTGTCGGCAGAAAAAGTTTTAGGAGTTGAGAACTCGGAATTTGACTTTGATGGTCTGCCGGGCGCGCAACACGAGTTCAAAGTTGACATTCCAGGGAGTACAGAGGATTGCTTCTTTCAGGCCGTGTCAGAGGGCGCTCAGATGCACGTGAGCTTTGAGGTATGATTATGATGCTTTCTCTTTCTCAACTCTTTCTTTGCTTGTTGGAAGGACTTCCGTAAGGAGGGACCATTCCAACAAACAAAGAGGAGACCTTACCCTAACACTCACGCTTACCGTTACCCTTACCCCAACAAACCCTATCCCCATACCTTTTTACCCTCTTTTATACTCTGTTTCATAGTCGTTCTCGTTTTGGAATTCCTCCCATTTGTTTGTTTGTTTGTTATAGTAAAGAGAAGCACATTGACACAGTGATGGTCAGCTAGAGTGAGGGAAAAATCAAGACAAATAGACTGAGACAACAAGGGAAAGGGAAAGAAAAAGGACTTAAAAAATTAAAAGTGACGCACTCCAATCACCCTCTGTTTTTACGTGCTTCATTTTCGTACTCTGAGCATGTGCAATATGTTCGAACACGCACATTCGTAGATATACACGCATGCACGCTGACCGCACGTACAATCACAAACACTCACTTATACACTCCCC
>NW_004797442.1:996063-997390 GCF_000002075.1 Aplysia californica
CCATTTTTATTGAACTTTCAACACAGTTATGTCATGTAATTGCCGACGTTTTGAGGTATTACAAAGGAGTAGCACTTACAGAAGATGTGCGAGAGATAAAGACGATAGATGTTTGATAGAAAACAAAGATTGTTCATAACAAAATAAATAGTTCGCTCGGCCAAAAAAATTAGTGTCCTCGCCAGTCTGCACATTTCTTCCGATGGCGCTGCTGTCTTTGCAAAATTTTGTTTTGAAGCTCTCTTTCGTTTCTTCAGAAGAAGAAAAGGAACAGCACAGCTCTTTAGTTTCGCTTTGCATTGTTTTTCACGCAAGTAGGGCTACTCTGTTTGCAAAGTCCGCGCTTTTTTCGAAGAGGGCGCCATAGGTTATTGAGGAAACTTTTATAATTTGCTCAAAGACAGGAGTGAACTATCTTGTTATGTACGATCTTTGGATCAACCACACCACAGCTCCCTAACCCAAACTGTTCAGTATAGGTTCAGTGCTGCTCGTATGAAAGTAATTAATGGGAATCCCCATACAGTATTTTTAAACTCTGAGTGACGACATCGAGTTCACATTGTACTTGTTGAAACTAATAATGTCAGCTAGTAACGAGGATGTCGGAGATACGGAATTCAGATTGGTGTCGTCTGGGGTATGTCCTTGAGCAAGACGCGTTTAAGTCTGCTGAAAAAAAAATTAAAAGATAATAAAAAAGAATGGAAATAAAAATCCAGGGTGCTTCTTTGTGGTAATCAGTGATGTCAGACATTGCACGTATTAGGATCATCATCCTGGAAGAGTGCCAGAAGTGAAACAAATCGGTGAATTTCGTTTTTCGCTCATTTCTCTGCTCAGATGCTTTCCAGAAATCGACATATTATTATTAACATTTTCTACCTCTGTTGTTTCTGTCTATCTGTCTTACTTCTTCCTTCACACAATCCCACTAGCCGAGCGTTCTTGTCGTGTCAGTGTGCTTCTCTTTACTCAGTCTCAGATTCGATAATCATAATAAACCTACAACAAAAGCCGTGTTCGTATTCATATGACTTTTGCAGCTGCGAGCGCCGTAAAAGTCTTTCTGAACAAAAACTGCGGTGCATACCACCACCCCAGGTTCTATTTCGAGCCTATCACACAAACTGAGGAAAGTCAAATATTTTTACGTAAGATATAAACCACGACACAGAAAGCACGAGATAAATCCTTATCTCGCACGAGAACCAGCATTTTTCGCCGTCGTTCCGCTTTTCAAAGCTGAAGCTAATGGGTGTCATGAGAGAGAGAAAGAGAGAGAGAGAGAGAGAGAGAGAGAGAGAGAGAGAGAGAGAGAGAGAGA
>NW_004797442.1:1000477-1005280 GCF_000002075.1 Aplysia californica
AAAAACACACAAAAAAAACAAACAAACAAGCCCAACAACAAACAACAACAAACAAACAGACAAAACGAAAACAAAACAAAAAACAAAAAAACAAATACAGTACAAACAAACAAAGCAATAACAAAAACAAATTTGTTACAAATCCCATGCAAGATCAAGAGCTCGACCTTTTGCCTTTACTGCTCTGAAATATTGGGTCTCCAAACACGTATTAACAAATATGAGTTTACACTCTAGTTTCAGTTTTAGTAAGATTTTACGGCGCTCGGATGTTTTTAAACTGATTTGCATTAAGCTTTTTCTTCTCTAACAAAATAACACAGTTTAGTGAATCAAATATTCAGCGTTTTCTAGAATTTTTTTCCAAACATTTTGGATATGTTGCGTTTTGTCATAAGACTCTTCATATTATGTCATATGTCAGGATAGTTTTGACCTTTCCAGCTTTAATTGCTTGTTCAGAGATACGGACGAACTGAAGGGAGACGCCAATTAATCAAGATGGATAACAGCAGCGATATTGTTACTGAATGGAGAGCGCTCGTGAAACCGAATTAATAATAGGATGCTGCACTGTGAACAGTAGCCAAGGTGCATTTTTTATAAGTGAAAAGATTACAACTATTGGATGTTTTCGGTTCGCGTTAATCCGGCTAGAATCACGGTGGTCTGTATGCAGTTCGCATGTCCTGTTCTCAAACATTATTATCGTTCGTGTATGACTTTGTGTGCGGTGGGGCTGGACGAGAAACTGATTAGTTAAGGAACCGATTACAGCTGTCGTTTTCACAAAAGAAAAGTATCGGTTCCTTTTAACTCAAATGAACGGTTACTAGATCTAGTTGCTTTTTTTAATTATTTATTTTTAAAAGAAATTTCTTTTGAAAAGCAACCACAACAGCAACAACAACAAAAGACAACAACAACAACAGCAACAACAACAATACCAACAACTACGGACAAGTGTTGGTGTCTCGCCGTGTTTCGAAATCGAGATTATTCCGAAGCTGTTCGGTGGGTGGTTGGCGGGTGGTCTGGTGTGGTTTGCTTCTTCTTTCCAAGCAAACGTCTATTGTCCTTATCTCACCTTCTTCTTTTTTATGTGTGTTACTCTCTTAGAACGTGGGTGGTTGGCGGGTGCTCTGGTGTGGTTTGCTTCTTCTTTCCTATCAAACATCTATTGTCCTTATCTCACCTTCTTCTTTTTTATGTGTGTTACTCTCTTGTAACACCTCTAATCTTCTGGCGCTCATATGACCTTATGCAGTTGCGAGCGCCGTAAAACCCTCTACTAAAACTAATCTCTTGGAACACCTCTAATCTTTGGCTCTTATATGACCTTATTATGTTTGCAAGTGCCGTAAAATACTTACTACGACTAAAACAGAAGCTGTTCGGAGATGACCAGGCAACCGGTAATTGGTTCGGACTCAACGGAAGTAACAAGTACTCGCTGGAAGTAATCAAGCAATTGATGTATGAAATATATATTTATATCACACGGCTCGTTTACGATAAATTGCTATCATATAATTATTATCTCGCAAGAAAGTTCTAGCCCTTTCCAACAATAATTATTTTCCAGAAATATACATTATGAGAAAAACAATAACACCTCTAAGACTTTAAATGTTTTCAGTACAGCTGTATCCAATTTTGAAATAAAAACCTACAAAACAAAACAACATTATTATACTGATCATTTTTTCCAAAAGTTTCTGTGCATGTGTTGCCACATCGGGATTCTAGTCTTTGATATGGTGCTGTGGCCGATCAGCTGGGGCCTTGGCTAGTCGCTCTCCTCAGAATTACAAAATTCTGACGTAATTGGACTTTTTAGTTACTGTGACCACCCATCAATCCCCCCCCCCCCCACACACACACACGCAAACACGTGCACACACACACACACACACACACACACACACACACACACACACACACACACACACACACACACACACACATATATATTATATATGAAATATAATATATATATATATATATATATATATATATATCCTCTCCTACCCCCCCCCAAAAAAAAACAACAAACAAACAAACACAAAAAAACAACCCAACACACACACCCCAAAAACAACAACAATAAAACACCCCAAAATATAATAAAAACAGGCACGTACACCGAGCGTCTGTGATGCAACGGCTGGGCGTACGTTTTGTGGAGGATTCAAACCAGCGCTGTCCACTCCGTAGTCCCCCATGATACATTATTGTTTGTACCAGCTGTGCTTACAGAGCCACTAGGGACTACTTGGTCAGCCTGACTTTGTATGTAAACTGCCATCAACCATCAGGCCTTTTTACTACGCTACACATTCATGTACTAGGATCACATATTATTATTATCGGTCGTGCAAGCTGCGCGCGCATTTATTTAATTAACGATCGATTTTACTCCAGCGTTGGAAATAATTTATCTTCTTCTCGATCGAGCAGGAAACGGATGATGCAACAAATCACTGAGAATGTTCGCAATCCAAGGACTACTGGTTGCCTATTACTAAATCGTTATCGTAAAACTGAATTACGTTTCCTTTTCTTAATAAAGGGAAAATGTAGAAGCATAATTTGGAAAATTTAGAAGCATAATTTATGCCTGTTTAGTTAAAATATAGAGTGTGGGTATAGGAGGTTAATGGCTGTGTTTTTTAAGTACTAACTGGGCACAATATTATTTAGTCGGGCTTCTTCTCATATTTTCATTGTCCACAAATCACCGACTACAGGGCACTCCGTCAGCGTCAGCTCAATTGGTACCATACTTGACCTCTGAGCGGATGGCCTTGTTTCATTCCTCAACGGGGTGTTCTGAACTCTGGTTGTTTTGAGAAGTTCCTAAGACTCTCCAACCATTTGCCTCGGTCTTCTCGAATGCTAGATTCGCGAGGTGCAGCCTTTTTAAAAAACCTTTTGGTGTTAATATGGAATTTAAACCCATGCACTTTCGCATTTTTCACCGGCAAAACCTGCTAAATTATTATTACATACATTTCTGTTACCTTATGTTCGTAATCGTGTAATACACCTTTCCAGGGGGTCTTGTGGTCTAGAGGTTAAGGCGTTCGCCTCTCATTTAGTGGGTCCCGGGTTCGAATCCTGATAGCGACTGAGAAATTTTCTTCTCTAATATGTTTTCTTTTCACATCTTTTCCAGCTAAGTAACAGTGTTCTGTCGTCTGCTTTTGTCCCCGCTTTCTTCTTCCACCTCCTTTGCCTCCTCCTCTGGGCTCCAGACGCTTTCTGTGCCGCCTTCAACTGCTTCTCCTGGACTCCTTCTTACTGCATGCTGTCTTTCAGCCACACCCCTGATCTTAATTATATGATAGTTAAGATCAACACCTAACCATCTCAGACAAGGGCGAAAATCTCGGAGGTCCCGCGTTCAAGTCGCACACGTTGAAGATCCCTTGGTGGTTCAAAATCGATAGGTTTCGACCACCGTCGGGGCAAAATAAAAATTTCCTACCGAATGAAAATGTTTTGTCTGTCCCGCGCGCTCATGATATGACCTTATGCAATTGCGATCGCAGTTACAAAATTTTTAAAAAGAACAACCACAAAAAAGAACAACCAAAATAAAAAAAAACAAATATTTTCTCCCAAACTGTTTTCTTGATCCAAAGCATTCAATAGCACCCTTATCGTGTTGGTCCTATTAAATTATTTTCTTTCCCTCCGCTGTTTTGGCTTTTCTGCCTTGTTATTTTAAAACTCTAAGTTGTCGTCATCGTTTCAGTGTGTGTCTCTTTAGGTCATGCTCTTAATTTGTAATCAAGACCCTACTTTCATTTGAATACATTATCCTCAATTACCCAGAAATGTGTCAAAATTATAGACCTAATTATTATTATTGTAGATTCTACTACTCTTTTTCCCCCTCTACAGATGGCTTGAGCGTCACTGGTTAAACCTACCCTTTTTTCTTTCCTTCTGTTGTTGAAATCTGTTTATCTGTCTTTCTTTTCTTTCCTGCGCATTATAACAGTTATTGTGTCTTTGCGCTTCGCTTTATTCAAACTCAAATCGCTGCTATCGTGTCTGTGTGCTTCTCTTTACCCGTACTCTAATCAACTGTATTCTTTCATTTATATTAATTACTTTACGTGTAATGCGATGTAAAATTGTAAATTCTAGTCAGTTTTTGTTGTTGAAGGAAGATTGGAAAAAGTGGCTTAATTACCACTTATTTTTGTGGGTGGTTGGCGGGTGCTCTGGTGTGGTTTGCTTCTTCTTTCCTATCAAACATCTATCGTCCTTATCTCCCCTCTTTCTCTTTGTTTGTTACTCTCTTGTAACACCTCTAATCTTCGGCACTTATTTGACCTTATTGTGTTGCAAGTGTCGTAAAACTCTTACTAAAACTAAAAAAGCCACTTATTCTTTTTCTTTATTTTACAGCAGGTTATCATCCCTACGTAACTTGTTTCACTGTCCACGGAATGGCTCTCCTGTTGACCAGCTTTGTCAATAAATTTTAATGTATTTTCAGGTTCTGAAAGGAGGGGACAAAAATGTTGATTTCTACGTCCGAGATCAGAACTGGCAGGTTATGGAAGTTCAAAACTACAAACAAAGTGGCACATACAACCTCGAAAATGCTCGTGCAGGTATGTGAGGACTTTACTTTGGCTTCTGGCTGTTTGTCTGTGTTTCTGTGTGTCTATTTATCTGTGTGTCAGTTTGCATGTCTGTCTGTGTTTCTGTCTGTTTCTCTATGTTTCTGTGTGTATGTGTGTCTGTGTGTTTCTGTCTGTCTGTCTGTCTGTCTGTCTGTCTGTC
>NW_004797442.1:1005547-1009119 GCF_000002075.1 Aplysia californica
CACACGCGCGCGCGCGCACACACACAAACGGACACGCGCACACCTGCACTCCCGCAAATCAGTTTATGTTTCAAACTCTAACCAAATTTTAATGAAAAGAAACCTCCGTTATCTGAATTCAGTTTTTCGTGATGTAAGGTTGCACGCACAAACGCTCATTTGATCCACCTGGTGGGAATTTCTTTCATCGTATCTCTCCATAGATGTACTCTATAGGTTTAAATCTCTCTTTCTGTGGGAATGCTCTATCCGACAGTTTATGATGTCGCCTTGGCTTTCAGGGTCAAAACAGGCCGATTCCTAAATGATCTATATTGTGTTAATGGGGTTCTGGAACTTCTTTACAACCTTTACAATCGTTCTACTATTGTTTGGGAGGTTTTTGTTTGGTTTTGTAACTTAAACCAGACTTAAAGACAAGCATTAGTACACGTTAATTCATTTAAAGTCAATATAGGCCATCCATTACGAAAAATAACATTAATATTTGCTGACAATTTTCAATAGAAGACATCGATTTATTCCAAGTTGTGACAATGAGCGATGTTCATATTGTCTTTTTAGTTTTAGTAAGGTTTTACGGCGCTCGCAAGTGCATAAGGTCATATGAACGCCAATATTGTCTTTATAGAAACAAATGGGTATATCCGACCATGAACATGGGGCGTTCTTCTTTTTACCTTTATAAATAAATGATATAATATGCAATATTCATTCCCCCCAAATGAGCGCATTTTGAGTCCTGAGTTGCGAAGACAGAAATTCGAGAACAGAAATCCACCTATGTTTCTGATTTTTGTTTTGTTTTGTAATGCTTTTGTGTTTCTTTATGTTACAAGCTAAGTCACAAATAATATAGACTATTGGAAGATATTGTCGTGTATTCTTTGCTCGCAGAATTTTATAAGAAAGCGGGACTGTTCAGTAGTTGCACTGACTTGTCGTTGCCCCTTGTCAGGCAGAAAGAGGTCATCCCTTCGTCTCGAGAGAAGTTTCCTTACATCTTACTCTGTAATTTAAAAAATGAAATATTTCATGAAAAGACGATTTTTTAATGGGGATGATTTTGTTTCAAAATCTCAAAGTCCAAATCTGACGGAGTAAAAATTGTTAATGTTCACTTGGGCGTTGTATTCTTCTCGTCCCCGGTTGGCCCTGACAAGCAGGACCCAAGCCCGCCTTCGAAATTATCTAAACTATCTCAATAGGTGCATTAAACACCTTGGGTCAAAATGTGTGCCATGCATTGTAACCCGACATTACCCACGGGAATCAATAAAGTGGAAGTATAGTTTCTTTTCATCTGTAATGTCTGATTCTCCAATTGTTTTTCTTTTCTTCTAAATGACCTAAATTTTATCGTAAGGGGGTTTAAAACACTATACATTCAAATGAGGTATGCCATTGTAATCGAAGTCCCCCCCCCCCCCAACCACACACACACACACACACACACACAAAGATCAATAAAGTGAATGAATATCTTTTAAAATTCTTTTATATTATTTTCTTTTTCTTTTAATCAAATATAGTTTAATTGAATCTTACTTTTTTAAAAATATTTTATTTTGGTTTACTTTAGCTTGGTTCAGTTTATTTTAGTTCAGTTTCGTTTGGTTTCGTTTAGTCTAGTCTGTCTCTCCCCGATTCCCACACGGTCTTTTTTGTTTCCCTCTGAATTCCAGGCACATACGCTATATGTATTGACAACGTGTTCAGCCGGTTCGGGACGAAACTGGTCTACATCTACATCGTCACCTTCGTCATGCAGGAGTGGGTGCAGTTCCAGATGGAGCTCAGCAGTCTGCACCTAATGGCAGCCAATTTCACTGTAAGAAAGTTGCATCTGTCCTTTTTTAAAAAAATAGTGCGCACCAGTTTCTTTGGTGTAGCGGTTAGGTGATTTGATGATGCATGCAGCAGACCTGGGTTCGATTCTGGAGTTGATAGACATATAGAAAGAAGGATGGATGGATGGATGGATGGAGGATGGATGGATCACTGGCTGGCTGGCTGGGTAGGTAGGTAAAGAGAGAGAGGGAGGAGGGGGAGAAAGAGATGGAAGAATAGAAATTGCTGAACAAATATCCTTGCCCGTCTGCCAGTTTCAAATGCATACCATGCTAACAATGATTATCAGAGTATGAGGGTTATATAAATGAATGAAAATAACATGTATTTTTTCTTATAGACTTTGAGAATGTCTTGGAAGGAAAAGAGATCAAATGAGGAAGGACTCAAGAAGCCCATGTTGGCCGTTCGCTGATAAAAACAATCAGGAAAGACAATTAATGCAGTTCTTGGGACACCTAAACTGACTTAAAGGCTTTAAACATCTAGCTCTCACTGGCAACATTGAAGGCAAACGAGGCAGGGGTAGACTCAGAATAACCTACTAAGATATCCTAAACAGATCGGTAACAGGGAATGGTCAGGGTAAGGTAGCGGTTTTGAGAGCATCCGAGCAAAGGAATGAATGGAAAACCATGATCGCCGATGTCTGTTGCAGATCTGGTACTTGATTATGATGATGAGGCACATTTAGAATAAATGAATAAATACAAATTGAGGTTCAATGGAAATGTATGTAAGCACAATTTTTCATGTTCTGAGATGACCTTATCATGTACAAACCCTGTCGTTTTCCTGTCATAAGCATGCTAAATATTTAGACAGAGTGAAAAAGAAAATATCCTTTCTTGGTATCTGCTGGTCAGCATTATTCGTTGTATAATTATTTTAACGTTTCTTTGAACACCTTTGCCTGTCAAGTGGCGATGCTTACGACGTCCATCTCCTATAGGACTAAGCCAACTGGGTGAGGAGCCTTTAAAACTCCCCAAAGTATCCCAAGTTCAGAACACCTCATTTGGGATTAAAACCAATACCATCTATTCCGTAGTCCAGCATGGTACCAACTGATTTTCAGCATGCCCTGGCTCTCTGCGTTGAAGTTGTGAGTTTCAGTTGTGCATCCGAAGTACAGAAGAAGACTTTATGATGCTTTTTACTACATCAGCCAAAGAGAAATTAGAACGGTATTCGCTGCGATCTTGGAATGGTTTTAAAAAAAAAAAGCTGATACAGAGCATTTCACGTCAACACAGGGAAGTAAATTTGCTCTTCTCTGTTTACCAATATTGGATTGGATTCAGAACTCATATCAATAATAGGTATTGGTCCTGTGCTGAGCAGGGCTTGTACCCTTTCAGGAACATTAGACAATTCAACAATCCCAATAATATAGAATTCGTTTTATGAGTCAATCATAATATAATATGTTATTCATAATGCAGAACAATGTACTACCAATTTTATTTCTATTTCAAACAGATTATGATCTCAATCAAAGCGAATGGATGCCTCGTGTCATTTTGAAGCAGTGCCGATTGCTGATTTAAAGTGTATTATTCTTTCAAACAAAACAAAAATGAAAAAGGGACGCAATTTAATGAAGATGATATGTTACTTTTTCTGTCACTATCATCAGAATCATCATCATCACCATCATCGTCGTCGTCATCATCATCATCATCATCATCATCATCATCATCATCATCATCATCATCATC
>NW_004797442.1:1011325-1018841 GCF_000002075.1 Aplysia californica
TGTGGTTCGTTTTTTCTTGTCTATCAAGCGTCTGTCGTTCTTATCTCTCTTCCTTTTTCGTGTTTGCCATTCTCTTGTAATACCTCTAATCTTTGGTCTAATTACGTGTCCTAATTGTGTAGCATGTGCCGTGAAACGGTTTCTACATTATAAAACAAAAAAAGATTACTCTTATCATAATTTGTTGTGTTTTTTATTCTTTCAGGTTTTTACTGTCCGAAGGCTCTTCAGGACCACCAATGTCACACCTTCAGCGAAACCGAGAGCGTGATAAAATAAAATAGTTGTGTTACTTGTTGCTTTTATGTGATTAGTCATTGCTAGTCTTTACATGACAAAGATCTTAAATACATACATTGCTTGCCCTTCATGACGGTTATGACTACCTATTTATTTTAAAGAAATGTTTTTGTTATATTTTTCATTTACATGTTTTAGATTTTAATCAACTCACCGCAATATTACAGCAGCAGCTGATGATGCCGTGTTCTATTTCTGTACCTTGCATGACCAAGATCATAAAAATATGTTGTAGCCCTTCACAACAGTTATGACTATTAATATGAATGAATTGCTTTTCATTTTTTTTCTCCATAATTTTTTTATATTTTAGATTTTAATCAACACTCCTCAATATTACATCAGCTAATGATGCAGTGTTCAACTTCTCTACCATGTTCGTACATGACAAAGATGTTTAATGCATTGGCCTGCATGACAGTTATGACTATTTATTTTAATTAAATGTATTAACAATTGTTTTTTTATTCACATGTTTTAGATTTTAATCTACTGTCCGCAATATTACATCAGCTGATCATGCAGTGTTCAATTTCTGTCTGTACCATGCAGTGCCTTCTTCTTACTTCATGCAGGTGGTTTGTGGGTACTCTGGTATAGTATGTCCTTTTTTCCTACCCTACATATACCATCCTGATTTCTCCTGTTTTTTGTGTTTGTTATTCTCTTGAAACACCTTTAAATTTCCACACTTATATGGCCTTATTGTGTTGCAAATGCTGTAAAACTCTTACTAAAACCAAACTTTGACTTCAAGTGCGTCTTTTCTCAATACATTAAATTTCTTGAGGCACCGCTTTAACTTACATAACCCGTTTAGTTAAAAATCTATTTTTTTAAATTCGTTGCTTTATCCATCTTTAATTTTGCATTGTGATAGATGTAATGAGAGATGTTGTTTTTGTGTTCTTTTTTTTTCTTTTTTTAATTTCCAATATTTACCAACTTCGAGCTTACATTATGCTAAATAAGATCTTCAGATTTTTGTGCCTGTATCCTTCATTGTTCTACTTGCTGTCACAAAGATCTTTTCGTTTTTGTTGTTGCCAGAAACTTGATAAATACACAAGTTCTGCACAATTTCATTATTTTTCGTTTTCTCTTCATTATCAACACCTAAAATAATCCATCGTCAATACGTTTGTAATCAGGGGAGGGGGGGGGTGTAAGGGATGTCGTCTTACTAGTTTACTGGTGTGACAACAGTGCCTTAATTTTCTTTTTACTTCTTGAATGACGACTGTGTTTTAGAGTGGCCAATATGTTATTGTTTGGCTTCAACTTTAAACCACCAGACATTTTGTTTGATCTTTGTTACATTTTAGTCTATTTGTTATTGTTGGAGTGTTATCCTGTGCTGTCTTTAGCTATGGGTGGTTTGAGGGCACCACTGGTAGGTTCTACTTCCATACTTGCCCCCTGGTGTTTCTGTCTGTCTGTCTTACTTTATCGCCAACGCTTAAACGCACACAAATACACACATAAACACACACACGCACACACACACACACACACACACACACACACACACACACACACACACACACACACACTTACGCACACACACACACACACTTACACACACACATACACACAGGCACACACACTCACACACGCACTATTACACAAACATTCGCATACATACGAAGGAATAAGCTTTTCAAGAAGAAATGCTGCGAAGTTAATTGTATTTTTGTTTATTTTTGGTTGCTATTGGGTTGTTGTTTTTTTCCAGCTTTTGTTAAAATCTAGTCCCATTTCATAATGACATGTTGTTATCATTGTTATGGTATCAAGGAAAGATCTGTGCGGGGCAGTGTATATATTCCAGTTCTCAATAACCCACTGGTCGATGTCTGAATCGAACCATGTGTAAGTGATCGTGAATATTGATTGTTCTCTTTACCCCATACACCATCCTCACTCCCCGCCTCCCCCCCCCAACCCCACCCAAATACACACACCTTAATTCGTGGGTTGGTGGAGGGCGTCAGTGATAGGTCCTACAATTTTTCTTTCCCTCTGTTTCTGTCTGTCTTACTTTCCCCCCAGCTCTAAATAACCATTATGAGTCGATGTGCTTCTCTTTACCCAAACAAAACACCATATTTTTTTCAGATTTATTCTCTGTTGAGAATGTTTCTGTAGAGAGTTATTTTTACATCATATGGTATCACGCGGGTGGTTGGCGGGTACACTGATGTGGTTTGCTTCTTTATTCTTTCTTATAAAAAATGTCTTGTCCTGATCTCTTCTCCTACTTTTTTGTGTTTGATACTCTTGTAACACATCTAACCTTCAGAACTTATTATGAACTTATTGTGTTGCAAATGCCGTAACACTCTTACTAAAACTAATAAATACAGTATCACCACCAATAATAATTACGGTTGTGATCGAGTAACATGAGACAATAAATTATAATAAGTGTGTTACCTAATTTGATGGGTTGCCTACAAGTTTGGGACTGGATGACGACGCAGTGTTTACCTCAACAGCTGATGTTTTCGTTCTTTGGCTACACAATAAAAAGGTTCGTTATGCCAAATGCTTCGTCTCTGTCTTCTTCTCATTGGTTGTTTTTTTGTGCTTAAATTGTTCGTGGGTGGTTTGCCTGTAGTAGTTTGCCCCTTCTTTCTTGTCAAACACTTTCTTTTGTTTTTTACTCTCATTCTTTTCTTTCTCTACTCTAGTAACACCTGTATTCTTCGGTACATAGCTGTGTTGCAGGTGCCGTAAAAAAAACCCAACCTCTTAGGAAAACTTTTGCTTTGATTCCTCCTCACTCGATATTAATTTGTGGAAATTTTCCCCCCCATCAACGCTGTTTAATCTTTTAGGAGACGAGCTGCCTTGTTCTGTCTTTCAGGGCCATCTCGAGCTGAAAGAGATGCACCAGCATCTGTGATGTAGAGGTTAGGCGGTTCGCTGCAGCTCACAGAAGACCTGAGTTCGATACCTGTGTGGGAAATTTTTTTATCTAGGATCTCGGTCTATCTGCTGGGATGTTATCCCCTCTCAGCCCGGGTTGAGTCGAAGCCAACCATCTAAACCATCTAGAATGCGTCATGTACGTCCATGTACACACACACACACACACACACACACACACACACACACACACACACTCTCTCTCTCTCTCTCCGTCTCTCAAACTCCCAACCTTTAGATCTATACAGTCAGTCACAGTACCCACAAGATAAGATTTCAAAGGGGCATACAAAGCAACCCCGCGCGTACGCTTGAACTTCTGCTATCACTCAGCTCTTGACACTCAACTTAAGGAAGACACGGGGACAGAGGACAATATACAAGCACAAGGGGGCTGTGTTAGGAGATAATCACATCCCTTTATGACGGTATGTGTTATCACTTTCAAGCTTTGTGGCACAGATGTAGGGGACCAAAGTCTCAATCTAACTTTAGGTTAGCCAGCTCCCCATTATTAACACTTTCAGGACGAAGTTGTGACTGACCCAAAGAGGTTATATTTAGTACTAAAGTTCGAGGCAGTGATGTCCCCTACGTAAAAGAATGAGAACTGCGTGTGCCCACTCTGGGACGCTAAACCTCAAGGGCAAGACATGCGCAGTTCATCAGATGGGTGAGTTCTTTTCGAGACTCACGTTGAGGCGTCTCGGCAGTCTTATGACGAAATCTACAAGCTTGACTGAAATATGGAGGCAGGGTGGTGTTAATATATTTGAGCTCGTGGGGAGCGGTGTGGGGACTCAGATTGTAAATGGGGGCACGCCATGCTGATGAAGGTAGGAAGGCCCCCATGTCTGACACGTATGACGCCACTGCTGCGAGCTGTAGAATTATAATATTATTTAACCTCTTTGTGACTGTTCAAATGAACAACCGACTGAGGGCCACGTACTGACACTTTTCAAATAATCACACACAAAGTAGTAACAAACATTTGCTACTTTCATAGTATGCATGATGTTGCCTCCACGACTTGTGTATGTCTCAGTGGGTAGCCTAGTGGTAAGGTTACCGGACTCGTAATCGTGAGATTGCAGGTTCGGGGATTCGAGCCTCTGCTCGGTCTGACGTTGTGTCCTTGGGAAAGACACTTTACACGAAATTCTCATTTGGCTCGGTCCTTTCGGAGATGGACGTTAAACTTGGAGGTCCTGCCTCTGAAATATCGAAATAGTGTTAATAGAGGCGTTAAACCCATACCATTTCACCATTCTATTTTGTGTGTTTGAAAGAAAACGAAAGTAAAAAATATGTATGAATAACGAAGTTTTTTGCAGCTTCTGTTTTAAAGCGATCCAGAATATGGCGTCTTCAAGCGTTCCCAATTTTTTACTTTACTTTTTCAGCCTCTGTTGCCGTTATGCGTTGTGGGGGTTTGCAGTTTTCTATGGTAGGCCAGCTCCACAGCTCTTTAAATTAATTGGGATTTTATAATTTCTCAGTGTTTCCTTAACTCCCCCATTCTACCTTTTGCATAGCCTTCCTCTCCCTCTATAGCCTGAGTGCTTTGTGTTATGGGCTCCCGGGGCTGGTTGGCCAAACCGTTTTATTCTCTGTTTTTCTGTGAAAGGCAGGCAGAACTCAGTGCCAATTGCTGCTCTCACTTCTTCATTTCTCTGCCCGTCTCGTCTTGTGAGGTTAAGGGTTTTGCGGAGACATTAATTCATGTCGCATACAGTGATTTTGCGTTCGCGGGTTTTACTAAATGTCCAGGTGTGGCACTAATAGCTTACTGTAGGTGCCAATTTTTTAAATGATAAAAATGCTCTTCGTCCGTGAGTTAATGTGTTCTTTAAGGCCAACAAACAAACGAAACAAGAAGAAAAAACTTCTTCACCAATTACCTATTTGTGGGATTGGAACCTGGAAGCTTCAAGTCTCACTATTGTTTTTATATTTAAAGATACCTACAGTATAATTAAGAACTTTCCAGCATTGAAAATAATAATTGTACACCTGTGTTTGGGTAACACAGTAATTTATATGTTTATGTGTGTTTGCGTGCACATGTGTGTTTGCGTGCACATGTGTGTTTGTGTGTGTGTATGTGTGTGTGTGTGTGTGTGTGTGTGTGTGTGTGTGTGTGTGTGTGTGTGTGTCTGTTACTACATTGCATGTGTGTGAGTGCATGTGTGTGTAGTTCTACGTGTTTATGTAGGTATGCGTGTTTGTGTGTATATGTGTGTCTGTGTATGTATGTGTGAGTATGTGTGTGTGTGTGTGCTTAAGTATGTGTGTGTATATGTATGTGTGTTTGTATATATATATGTAAAATATATATATATATATATGTTTGTGTGTTAATGTATATGTGTTAGTGTATATGTGAGGCAGCGTGGTGGAATCAGGCCCTCGTCAAAATAATCAAAGTGAAGAAACTTGCATTTTTCCGCAGGTTTGTGAATTTTTATTTAATTTTTGTTTTTGGGCTCAACACCTTTCATGCCTATTAAAGAATTAATTTCTGTGTAGATTTTTTTTGTTAAACGTTGATTAAAGGCACACAAAAAAAGTTATTTTTCTATTACCACGGACTCTTAAGCTAAGGAAATAACTAATCTTTGGCGGCCATTTTCTCACTATTTTTACCTCTGAAAACAGATGACCCCCACCTCCTTCTTTCGCAAATATCTCGACTTGTATTCAAGATAAATGAATATTGTTTTCATCCAAATAAAGACAAGTGAACAAGCTTTAAGATGATATCAATAACTCTACATGCCCAAAATTTGACGAGAGCCTGATTCCACCACGCTGCCTCACATAATGTGTATGTGTGTTAGTGTGTATGTGTGTTAGTGTGTATGTGTGTGTGTGTGTGTGTGTGTGTGTGTGTGTGTGTGTGTGTGTGTGTGTTATATCTGTGTATGTGTGTATATTACGTATGTGTGTGTGTGAGAGAGAAAGAGAAGAAAGAGTGTGTGTGTGTGTGTGTGTGTGTGCGCGCGCGCACGCGTACGTGTGAGTGCATAATATAATATACAATATAGATGGGCTTTGATTCTATCGTCCTAGTTACGTGTCATGTGACAAGCAGAGACAACACAATGTCCAACAGTATTTTATTGCCTTTCTTCCCCTGGAAAGAAATTTTTACATCGTTTCATGTTCAGACTGGACAGTATTTTTTACTTTACAGGAAATCACAGAATACTGCAGTTTGTACACGGGAAAGACAGGAAAGATAATACCTCCCCCCCCCCCCCCCACCCAAGCGCCAAACAAACAAAAAACAACAACTACAACAACAACAAACGAACAAACAGACACACAGACTGACAGACTGACAAACAAACAAGCAAACACACAAAAAGTACAAACAAAACAACACAAAAGTAAGATTTCAAACGATAAACAAAGAAACAGAAACTGTAAAGAGAAAACAAACTACACAGACGTACTATTAGTGTTCTAAGGTAAACTTGAAGACACAATGGTAGTCTGTATCTCTTTCAGAGAATATTATTAACGGGATGTACACGCTCATCGTTTTATTGTTTCAAAATAATTAATCTAATGAGTATCATGTTTGATTAGATCTAGGTAGGTCAGTGTTTAAGAGATCTTCAACAAAATGATATGATCTCTGCGCGTTTTACTTTAAAAAAAAATATTTTTTTTACTTCAAACCTGTTTGAGTTTTATTTTGTCTGAGTAAGGAGAGGCACATCGACTCAATAGTGGCCATTATTTACTGTTGAGAAAATATAAGACAGACAGAGAGACAGAAACAACAGAGGAAAAGTAAAGAATTAGGACTAACCTGTGGCGCTCTCCAACCACTTGCATGTTTGAATTTCTAGATCACGATTTGATATGTCTAATGAAAACAACCAGTCATAGGCCTAATATTTAATATCTGCTGTCTTTTGATTGCTCGCAGAATCAGTAACAAGAATGCTTTGTGCATTGAACAGCATTTAAATTTAAATCAATTTAAGTGGATGCCACTACAATTCTACAAATAGGTGGAGATACTTGGACTAAATAGAACACATTGGAGGTTTTTCCACAATTGCTAATGTGTTATTCCGCAAACTAATAACTTTATTGACCCGTAAAGACACTGTTGACTACTGAGCATAGCTTAACTGCAAAAAGAAAAAGAATAATAGTAAGCCTCGCAGACAAACAAAGAAGAGTGCATGCAATAGTACATGAAAGAGATTAATTATGGACTTTAATGAAAATAAAGAAACAAAATAAACCAAAATAAATAAATAAA
>NW_004797442.1:1019230-1023263 GCF_000002075.1 Aplysia californica
CTCTCTCTCTCTCTCTCTCTCTCTCTCTCTCCGCCTGTCGTCTGTTTTGTGTTGTTTCCCATTTCTCATTGCTGGTTAAAAGTTAAATCAGCTAGTTCCATAGCGTATTTTACTAGTACAGAACGCCATGGCCTGTTCCCATTTTAACACCAACATTTTTAAAAACAAGCGTAGGCGGTATGCACAACTCTCTAATCTTTACACTAGTTGCCTAATGCTGTCTGTCCTACTAATCTTCTTACAGCATTCTCCCCATGTTCTGCAAAAGTATTTTTTAAAAATATAAAAAATTTAAAGTTGAAGGTGTGCATAAGTAAACTTAGATAGAGTGCAGTTAAAACAAAGAGTGTTCAGAAATAAACAAAGAAAATAAAGGAACCAAATTATCAATAGAATTTGAAAAGACAGATTAACAAAGTAACAAAAATGTGGTAGCGTGGTGAAATCAGGCGCTCGTCTAAATAAAGAATCCAAAGATATCAGCATTTTGTCACCGGTTCGGTTATTTTTGTTGATTTTTTTCGGGGGTGGGTAACACCTTTTATGCCTATTAAGAAATACATTTCTGTGTGGGTTTTTACTGTATAACGTTAATTAAATAAATATCCATGTTCAGTTTCCTAGGATTTTAAAGTTATGGAATTTATTTAATCCTAACTTTGGCGGTTATTTTCTCGCAAATTTTACCTCTGAAACTGGGTGACCATCATCTTTTCCATATGCAAATATCTCGACTTCTGTTCAAGATAGATGTTATTTTTTTTTCAATAATGAAGAACTTTTCAGCTTTGAAAATTGTACACCAGTGTTTGGATAGCAGAGTAATTTATATGTTTATGTGTGTGTGTGTGTGTGTGCTTGCCTGTGTAGTTCTGCGCTTTATATTGATATCAATAACTCTACATGCCCAAAAGTTGATGAGCCCCTGATTCCACCTCGTCGTAAAACAAATAATATTCTGGTCCTCCAAAACTGCCGGGTGCGTCTTCTCTCTTCACGATGTCATATCCAAGTAACCCCAATCGTCAACCGGTTCCTTCTGAATATAGACCGTAACCGGCTCTTGGTTCCGATGTGTGAACTGGTTCTTCAATGCTTTGGGACCTGAGTGGAGACCACAGCGATGCTGTCTGTGTTGTAGCACAAACACCGGTTCTGAACCGCGTAGTAGACTCGTTTGTTGAAGACGAGAACTGCGCTGATCAGGAAACCAAGGGACGCGTTGATTATGGTGAAGATGATCCATAACACCTGAAGATAAAATTATGGTATGGTGAGCATATTATTTAAGGAGAAAACTTTGGAAGAGCCTCCCTTCTCTAATATTTCGATCGCAAAAATACCCCAGCCAAAAAAGCAACTTAACCAAAATCAAAACAAAAACAAAACAAAATGTCTACAGGCGTGTGATGTCATAATTAGGCACTCCGTTGTTGCAAGCAGAAGACATGCGTTTGTTAGTTTTAGTAAGAGTGTTACAGCACTTGCAACACAATAAGTTAATTTAAATACCGACTATTAGTCGTGTTTTAAAAGCGTAACACATACACAAAAAGAAGGAGGAGAAATAATGACGAAAGCTCTTTGATAGGAAAAAAGGAAAAAGCATACCGGGACACCGTGAGATTGCGGGTTCGAGGGTTCGAGCCTCAGCTGAGTCCGGCGTTGTGTCCTTGTGAAAGGCACTCTACACGAAATTCCCACTTTGCTCGGTCCTTTCAGAGATTGACGTTGAGTTCGGAGGCCCCGCCTTTTAAATAACGTAAAAGCGTTGATAGGGGCGTTAAATCTATACCATTTCCATTTCTGTCTTCTGGGATTTTGTATCCCACCTAACCAGGGTTGGTCCTTGGCCATGACAGGCAGGGTTAAAGTAGCCGGTCTTTTATATGACTTGAATTTATAAATATGTCGATGGGAGAGTAAAACACATAAATAGAAGTCACATTTCTCAATGACTGGCGCCGCTTAGTCAGACATGGATTCTTCTTTTAAATGTGTTTTTACGCCCCTATCAACACAATGTAGATTCATTTAGGAGGCAAACTTCCGACTCTGCCTTGTGAGGACCAACCTAGGCTGAGAAGGACACAATATCCCAGCAGAAAAACATATTATACTCTACAAAATCGTTCTCCCCACTCGGGAATCGAACTAGGGTCACCTAACCGCAGCACCGTAATTGCAGGCAGCCATATATTATGAGAAAGGGATTGGTAATGTTATTATGATACTGCCCAGACCAATAAAAATGTATTGCCTTGACCCTTTTGGAGTAGAATAAAAAGCATGTCATGATTGTACTTCAAAGAAACTGGAGTCACGAAACTTAAATCGCGTTAGGTGAAATGAAAATTGAGGAGTTTCACTTCAGATTACCTGGAAAAACTGTTACGTGGTTATCTATTATCTATCTTTCTATCTTACACCAAACAGTAACCATTTTGTAGGACAGCGAACACAGTCACTTTAGACAACATAGTATGATATTCTGTAACTCAAACTGTCTTTGTAACCAAACAATGCACAACGGAGATTATTCAACTAAAAAGAAAATGTATAATAAAACAGGAATAAACTAAAAGAACCCCGACATTTTAGAAATATCTTTTCATTTATTCAAATTTAGACCATGAGATTTTAAACCTACGATAATCTCCATTTGTCTTGTTTTTGTAGGATATTTGTATTTTTCGAAGTTGAAGAGTCCTATTGTGGGCACTTTCCCCCTGGACCAAGGACCTGTTTTCTGCCATACAAGAAATGTCAAACAATAAGCGTAAAGCTTACTTAAAGTTCAACCCATCTTTTAAAAATATGCTGTCATCAAACTAATATTATAATAATAACTCTTATTGCCTGATTCGTATCTGTTACAAGGCCTACAACATAAACACATTTTTATTATTATATTCATTCTGACCTTATTTGAAATGTGATCCACTGTCCACGTGGGAAGGTTTTCCCCGTAAGTCAGATAAAATTACAAATTCGCTAATAAACAAATGAAAAGTGACAAAATATTATTTTTCTACTTTGCTATGAAGACGAATATCAAAATGTGAAGCTCTATAGCGTCAACATTTCGATATTGGTTCTTTTTATCAAAAGTTGTGAGCATCCCCCCTCCCCTTTTCCCACAAAAAGAGAAAAAGAAAACTGGTTTAATCTTTCCTATCGACGGCGTTCAGTAGAATCTCTGCAGGTTTCTGATTTAATTTCTCAGAACGTTGATTTAGAAATGTTAATTAAAACTCGGAATATTTATATTTCTGGTAGGCTGTTATGAAACGTAATGTTTTCACATGCTTATTGATTCACCCCCCCCCCCCAAAAAAAAAAAAAAAAAAAAAATTTCCCTCGTTAGTTGATGCCTTGTTGATTCACGTGACTGATTAAAAATATTCACATTCCTAATATCCAACAGTGTCGTTTGACTTTTATAAAGTTCGGACGATCCACTGATTCTCTGAATTAAAAAAAAACCCAAACATGTCTAAACAGACTTAGAAGTACTTGGCTTATTTGAATTCTTATTTTCAAATAATATCCATCGACATTTTATAAAGAGCGCATGATCCAAATCAAAGACCGAATATCCGAAAAAAAAAAATCCGAACAGCCCTGGAGGTCCACGCACATTCGCATTCTTATTTATAAACCATGTCGTTTGACTTTTTATGAAGAGCGTGTAATCCAGTTCAAACACCGATTATCCGAATAAAAAAATAATGTCTGAACAGACCTGATGGTCCACGGCAGCGGCGAGCAGACCCAGTAGCCAGGTGATTCCCACAAGGAGAATAATCTTGACCACAATGGTGGTGTCTGTCACAGCTGTCATTGTGCTTGACCTTTTGAACTCCGAGATGCTCGTGCGCTGACGGCGGAGACCCTGAGGACAGAGAGAGAGAGATGGGCGGGGTGGTCAAAATGTGATTGGGAACATTGTGAGTGAACTATTTTACGCTCCCAACAACTGAAATGATGTAGTAGTCTATATTTGAAAAAGTAAAGTTTTGCCACTGCCGCC
>NW_004797442.1:1023452-1024901 GCF_000002075.1 Aplysia californica
GTACAGTTTACTTTTACTCATATTACTATTCCTTTCTTTACAACTTCACTTTGTGCGAACATTATTCTGGCACTGTTTACATGGAGCACATGAACGCTGTTAAAATGACATGGCAGGGGAGTCTCTTTCTGAGGAGGTGACATTAATATATGTGATTTTGAATTTACTCTCAAAATGATCTCATAGGAATGTAACTATTACGATTTGCTCAATATGAGGGAGGGGGGGGGTGTCTAAAAATCTGGCTCATACATAATTTTATTAAGCTGCAAGAAACTTTCCGTGTTGAGGTTTAGATAGGCTACAGCCCACTGGTGATAAAATTCTCGGTTGTATACTTTTGGAAAACTACGCCTTAACTTAAAAATAATATCAGATTCGGAACCAACTTATCAAAACTAACAAAATGACTCACGAATAACTCTTTTCATTCTTAGATTTTGAAGATCACAAAAGAAAGTACCCCCCCCCCCTCCTGTGCAGTGTTACTGACTGAAGTTGTCTTTAGGCCATTCTCAAAAGGGAGATATTAACATGTTCTTATGAGCAGTAGAATTGTAAATGTGCTGATTTATCAATGTCATGCTCATATTGTGCTGGAAAACATAGGGGGAAGTGCTGCTTTTTCTTTCATCATCCTTATTATCGTCATTTTTCATCTACTTCTTTTATATGTTTATCACTCTCTTGTGAACTGCTATTCCGTGGGTGCCCTGATAATCGAAACTGACTTTGCACTGTTGAGGCTAGAGGGGTGAGCAGAGTTAGCTGATTCTGTGTTTGGACTTCTCTGTTGACATCAACCCCTTGGCGTTCTTATGACCTTATGCAGTTACGAACGCTGTAAAACTTTTCTAAAACAACAGAAGTATTTTTTTGCTGAAATTGCTTCATATACAATTTTCTTGTCACAAAGAGGACGGACGACTTGGTCAGCTATAACTGAACGTTTAAAAATAGGCTTGTGTCTGACAACTCTATGAGCATTAGATCTAGATCTATTCTACTCACCCGCAAAGTCAGCCCGACAAACACGACGTTCATGCAACAGATGAAACTGCATGGGGTCACGAAAAACACGGCTACGGCCATGGTGCCGTTGAGCCAGCAGTAGTGCTGGCCGTAGGAGGGAGCGAACTCAGACCATGGCGTGACCTTCTCTAGGACTAGCGCCACCACCACCAGCGCCACAGGGATACCCACAGCGTACAGAGTGGACAGGATCAAGCTGGTAGTGCCTCGGGATACCACCTGTAGGTAAAGTGTGTAATTGTGTGGGTTTAACGCACCTAGCAACACAATTACGTTATTTAGATTAAGCGCTCAGAGTTTATACGGGACAGAGCGCTATATAAATGCAGTCTATATAATAATCATAATAATGATAATAATAGTAATAATGTTTATAATGATACTAATAACAATTAGAATAAAAAGCATGTCATGATT
>NW_004797442.1:1027492-1029381 GCF_000002075.1 Aplysia californica
CACACACACACACACACACACACACACGCACACATGGATAAATGCATGTAAACGTACTTAAAATAAATAATCATTTGTCAGACGTGAGGATAAAAATAACTTATTATTATATAGAAACAAGATGCAGGCGTCCTTTGAAAATATAAAAAAAGGAGAATTATTGTTGACATTGATTAACGGAAACATGAGACTAGACCAGCAATCTTCGATTTAAATAAGTAGGAAAAAATACATTAAAGAAGAACATGACAAAGAAAACCAAAAGGAGGGAAGATAAGAGGTGGATAAAAGGTGTACCTAGAACAGGAGGAGAAATACGATCAAGAGAAGAAATAAGAGAGGGATGAATGGGAAGGTCAGAAAGAGAGCTGGTAGGGGGAAGATAAGGAGGAAGATGAGAAGAAAGAGAGGACAAAAAAATTCTTTATGAATCACATGAAATAGTAATGTTGGTTTAGATGGACCTTATACACTTAACCCATGCTAAGAAGTAAAGGTGGGCAAAATCTGGATATCTATCCGGATAACCGGATAATTATCAATAAAACATTGTCCGAATTTAGACTCTTAACTCCTTTTCCAGACCCGCTTCCCGAAGTGGGAGCACCCATTCGTTGAAGTGATGCTAACCCGTTTGTCGAAGTGGTTGTAACCCATTTGCCGAAGCGGGTCACATCATATTATTTGCTGAAGAGGTGCACTAACATAATATTGTCCGGATTTTGCTAAAGCGACTCATTGCCCAGCTCTACTAAGAAGGGGGCAGTCTTCAGGGGCATGCGGTCCTGTAAGATGACAAAACGCCTTTTTTCATTATTATATTTTTTTGCGAGGGGGGTGGGGAAGTGAAGAGCTGCCAATTTGTTTTATTTGCAAAATCGAAAGCATGATCAGTTACCCTAATTGTGTGGGAAAAAAATCAAAGAGAAACTATAACTCGTCTTTAAATAAATTGGAATTCAAATTTCGGAAGAACGCCTTTTGTAAATGGTTACACCGACAAAAAAGCCTCTATTATATATCTTGAAACTACTGTGAATTTTAAAAAGACGTTTTGTCTGCTACGATTCGTTCACATATTACTTCACTGAGACAGTTATAATGTTCATGTACATTTTTTCGAGTACCAAATAAGTTTTGTTATAAACTGTCAGCCTTCCTCAATTTTTGCCTCCCATCCCCTCTCTTTTTATATGATGTCAAATTAGAAGCAAGTATGTGGCATTAGAGCCGTAGTTCTGTTACATTTGAATTTTATGTTAAGCTCACTTTAATTTGAACATTCCGTTACGTGGCATTTGGAGATGCAATTTGGTATTTAAAGGTACAGTGTGGCATTCGAAGTCAGAGTGTGGGCATTTGAAAATACCTGGCATGTATTTGATCAAGAAAAAAACTATTTATTTTATAAATAAACAAAAATACATGTAAAAAACCCAGAAAAGAAACAAAAGCACAACCAAAAACGAAAAACAAAAAAACAACCAAAAAAAACCCGGAAAAAAAAAACAATTTAAAAAGTGACACATTAAAGAACAGCAATCTCAGAACAGATCCATCAGAATACATACACCTCCAGCCTCCGGAATCACGCAAGTGGTCATGGAGATAGTGGCCGGGAGGGACACGGCGTCCTCAAAGTTCATGGCCTTGATCTGGTAGTCGACGAAGTTGATGTAAGTGCTGGCCTCTGGGCTGTCACTGATCACCATATCTCCCTGCCCGTGCTCGTCAGACAGGTGGGAACACTGGAACTCTGTGCTGCTGTGGAACCGGTTCCTAGTGCCCTTCTCTTTGTGATTCTGGGGTAGGGGATAACATAGATGGATGGATGGATAGATAGATAGATAGATAGATAGATAGATAGATAGATAGATAGATAGATAGAT
>NW_004797442.1:1031685-1032887 GCF_000002075.1 Aplysia californica
CCGTCCCACCCCTTCTCTCCCATTTTTTTTCAACCTCATGATATCTTCACAACCTGGGGTTTTTGTATGACAACAAAGTTAATTCAAGGCATTTCGCTGTTTTTGTAGAATATAGTGTTGTGAGGATGGTGTGGCTTGGTTTCTATTTTATTATATGTGAGGCAGCGTGGTGGAATCAGGCTCTCGTCAAAATAATCAAAGTGAAGAAACTTGCTTTTTTCTGCAGGTTTGTGAATTTGTATCAATTTTTTTTTTTGGCTCAACACCTTTCATGCCCATTAAAGAACTCATTTCTGTGTGGATTTTTCTAAAAAAACGTTGATTAAAGGCACAAAAAATGTACATTTTCAGTTACCACAGACTCTTAAGCGAAGGAAATAACTAATCTTTTGATCCATTTTCTCACTAATTATACCCCTGAATACAAGTGACCCCCACCTCCTCCTTTCGCAAATATCTCGACTTGTATTCAAGATAAATGGATATTTTTTTCTTTCAAAAAAAAATAATACAAGTGAACAAGCTTTACGATGACACCAATAACTCTACATACCCCAAAATTGACGAGAGCCTGATTCCACCAAGCTGCCTCACATATTTATGAACTTTCGTTATTATCTGCCTAAATGAGACTCAACCCCACCCCCAACAAATACTTTTCCCTTTCTCCAGATGAAAGAGAAAGAAATACTTTTTAAGACAAAGAAGGAAACAATTAAAAGAGGTAAAGGGAAACCAAAGTGATGCAAACGAACGTTTCATAGTCCAACCCTCGTCTCTTGCTGCCGCGGTAAAGATGGGGTGGAGTAGGGAGAGGGAGTGGGGGTGGTTGTGGGTGACCTTGTCTCTCTCCCTTGACGCTTTCACGTACAACATTTTTGGAATTGATTAATTAGCGTTTTGCTTGTTTCTATAATGATAAACTTTTATACCAAAGTGCAACACAAATAATTACTTTTCAAATGTGAGTGTTTTGCGCCTCCATCGATCATTAGATCATTTAGGAAACAGGCTTTCAACCGGGGTGGTTAGAGAGATATAGCATCCCAGCAGAAAGACCGAGGTTGTCGATCAAAATTTATCCCCTCTCGGAATTTAAACTCGGATCTTTTGTATACGTCAGCAAAGCGCCAAACCGCTACACCATAGACACCAATAAAAGCAACTAGTTTTAAAACACCAATTTCTTGTTTGTCCCCCCC
>NW_004797442.1:1033292-1034624 GCF_000002075.1 Aplysia californica
GTCCCCCCCCCCCCTCTTTTCGTTTCACAATACTGCTAGATAGGTCTTGGTACGTGCGCTACACAGAATTTGTCATGAGCAGACTTTGACGTTCTCCAGGCAGTTTTAACACCATTCACCAGTTCCATCAGCTCTGAGCTTTGCCGATGGCCACAGAACACGATCCGGTCTGTGCGTCACAGCAAAGATTAATTATCTATCTAAGCGGAGTGGGCGATGTCTTCTGTTCTACTGAAACTCCAAGAGCCCGAAGCGTGACAACGTGATAAATGGCAGAGTTTTCATTACCAGCATTCGGATTCATTTCCAGGCATCGTATTGATCGGACTAGAAGTTGGAGATATAGACAGGGAAAACAAAGACATGAGAAGGGAAAATCAGCTTCTACCTCAACTTGATTGTGGATTCTACATTATCAGTAAATGACATATAATTTTACGATTATTGTCGAGATACACGTTTTTCTAGTACATGTATTCCATCTCCTAGATTCCCTGGAACTTGATTTCCATGTGACTCCCCAACTTCTTTTCTATGTCTCGAAGTTGCTGTTATAATAATAGTATGTTCGCATTTCTTTGTAGTTATAGTTTACCTTTAGTCTTTATTTAGAGTTAAACGGCACTTGGAACACATATTATGGGTCGTATAAATAGTAGTTAAGATTAGATGAATGTGTCGTAAAGGGGTAAAATTCCAACAACAAAAAAAGAGAGATAATGGCAATAAGTATTTGACAGAAAAAAAAAGGAGAAAATCGTACCACAACACCCGGCAGCTTCCTGCTGATATAGCAATATCTATTTTTCTTTCTAAAAGGGGGAATGTTGACAAAATGAGTTACTTTTCGCAATCCAAGAATGATTAGATCTATATCGGCTGACAATCGAGACTGGGGTTAGATTCACATATTTTCAGTTGATGCCATTCTGTTCAAGTCTACCAAGTCTTTTATTGTTCCATACTTACAAATGATATAAACTCCACCTATAAAGCTGATGTATCAATTTCCTTAAGGCTTAAATCCAAGAAGTGACTAATTCTGTCAGCACACCTCACTGACTATATTGCATAGTGGCCAACAATAGCAGCCATGTCGTCTTCAATTTCTGGGCATCGCATCCTTTCAACGTCATTTATATTTTTTAAAAACAAACAATCTTACTCAACATCAACCAAACCTTGGAACAAATACAACCGAGGTAGGCAGGCAGATTAGCAAGCGACAGACCGTTATTTCATTGCAGAAAGGTCAGAGTAACAATGTCCAACTAGTAGTAGAAGAAGAAGAAGAAGAAGAAGAAGAAGAAGAAGAAGAAGAAGAAGAAGAAG
>NW_004797442.1:1036951-1037993 GCF_000002075.1 Aplysia californica
CCAAGGGGTTAGGCTGAGAGGCTCGTAATCGTGAGACTGAGCGGATTCAGGCTTGTAATCGTGAGACTGTGGGGTTCGGTTGCTCGAGGCTCAACTCAGCTCGGCCCGACGTTGTATTCTTTGGAGAGGCATGCTGATTTTCGCATTTGGAGCGTTCCTATTAGAGATGGACGTTTAATTAACAGGTCCCGCCTCCACCACAAATCTTGAAGTGTTGAAAGGGATGTAAACCTGCATAATTTCACACATATGTGAGGCTGTCGTCAAAATAATCAAAGTGAAGAAACTGGCATTTTTCCGCAGTTTTGTGAATTTGTATTGAATATTTGGGTTTTGCCTCAACACCTTTCATGCCTATTTAAGAACGCATTTCTGTGTTAATTTTACAGAAAAACGTTGATTAAAGGCGCAAAAAATGTAAATTGTCGGTTTCCACAGACACTCTTGCTGAAGAAATAACTAACTTTTGGCGGCCATTTTCTCACTAATTTTACCTCTGAAACCAAATCCTTCATTTGCAAATATCTGGACTTGTATTCAAGATAAATGAATATTCTTTTCATCCTAATAAAGGCATGTAATCAAGCTTTAAGATTATACCAATAACTCTACACGCCCAAAAATTAACGAGAGCCTCATTGCACCACGTCGTGACACATAATAATTATTAAAATTGTATTGGCCATCATGAGCTCACCATCCATCAGAAAGTGAGTGTTGAGATCACAGTCATCGTCCGCACTTCTGGCCCCCAAGAGTTTGACGAGAAGGTTTTCTTCCACCCGTTCGTCCACCCTCCACGAGGCGAGAGTGTTGCTCGAGACATTGGCGCGAGAGTAACGTAACTGCCAGATTCTCCCCGCCTTTGGTATACGTTGAACTGAGGGCTCGCATGGCTGGAAGGCGCGGAGGAGCGGATCAAGGAATAAAAGTAGAATTAAATTTAATAAATTATATTTCTTTTGATCCCAGAAGGGCAAATCGGTTTACAATGGCAAACATACATACATACATACATACATACAAACATGCATACATACAT
>NW_004797442.1:1044781-1053565 GCF_000002075.1 Aplysia californica
GGGGGGGCAAAGAAGGTGAGGTGGTGGGGGTAGAAAGTAGAGACGAAAGTAGAATTCAGAACATTTTAGAGAAGAAAATTTTCAGTCGCTATCAGGATTCAAACCCGGGACCTATTGAATGAGAGGCGAACACCTTAATCTCTATACCACGAAAGTCCCCTAAACCGACACGAAACAAAGCATAATAATTGGTTGTAAAACGCATAGAGTATAATGCTGCTGAGCGTGGATGTGGACTATATAATTACAATTATTATATTTTTAACGATTTAATCATGTAAATAATTGTATGCCCCCATCGACACAACGTAAATAATTTGAGAGGAGGGTTCTGACCCTGTTTGTAAGAGACAACCGAGAGTGAGAAGGACACAACATCCCAGCAGAAAGATTGAGATACTCGATAAAAACGTTCCCCTAAGGGGATTCAAAAGCTGGTCTTCTGCGTGGGGCAGCAGACGTTCCTTACCATTACACCATAAAGCTCCGTTATATCATAATAATATATTGTCGCTTTTATGCAAAAGGGGGCTATCCCTAAAAATGCTGTTTTGAGAAAATCGAAAGTGAAGTTTTTGCCCTGTGTTTAGTTTCTTTAAAAGACAAGGAGAGTTTTCTCTATAACCAAACAAACATACACACCATTGAAACCAAATTTCTCCTATAAGTAGGGCAATGACCATTTTTGGTGTTGGTCAAGATTTCTGGAAACCCCCGAAATCTGGGTAAGCCCGCTTGTCCTTAAAGAATTTTAAGAGACATGAGCGAGCAGAGTTGTGAAAATAATGGGCCGTGCTGTGAACTGTCGTGAAAACGTCAAACTTGTGTTTCGCGTGCTCATATTATGACCTTATTGTTGGTCTTGCATGCGCTATAAATCTCTTACTAAACTGAGAGATGTTACAACCAAGTGAAGAAAGATTTCCCGTTTAATTATGTGAGGCACAGTGGTGACATCAGGCGCTCTTGAAAAAAATGAAATCAAAGAAACTGGCACTTTCCCTCAGGTTTGACAATTTTTATCGAATATGTTGTGTTTTCTTATTAGGCTGAGTACCTTTTAAGTCTATTACAATGCATTCTCGAGATGAGTTTACTGGAAACAATTTTATTAAGAGCACAAAAGGTATAGATCTAACCTTTAAAGTTTTCGAGGACAAACTTTGACTCCCATTTTCTCGCTCTTAACATCTCTGAAACCTGGCGAAACCCAACCCCTTCAATCGTAAATATTTCGATTTCAATTAAAGATAGATAGGTACATAATATTGTCTTCATCAAAAGCAAGACAAGTGATACCAAAATAACTTCACATGCCCAAAAATTTACGAGCGCCTGATTATATTGCATTGCCACAAATTATTCTATTGTACCAACAAACGTACGCAGATCTATACAGATCTGGTCTGTGCTGACAGCACAGAGTCGTATATTCATAGACTACGCAATGCCATAGCTGCAGTACTTCGCTCTCTACAAAACATTCGTGTTAAATTGTGAGAACCATGCATCGAGCCGTAATGTCTAAAATAAAGGGCAAACGCCAGTCTCACCACTGTCGTTTGAACACAGGACTTTCCCCTCTTGCCATTTATCTGGCTTATAATACAGAATCAAATATCGCTTTCCACGGTGAACAAGTAATGCGACAGGGTGCATTTATATAATACAAATCTGTTGTTTAAGTTGAACCTTTTAGATAACCCTATGGAAATACAATATGTCTGAATCAAAACCTTTAAATTAGATGTCGCGACTTGGTGGAATCAGGTGCCCGTCGGTGTTTGGGCATACGGAGTTATTGGTATCATCTTAAAGCATGTTTATTTATCTTGCTTTTGATTTAGAAAAAAATATATGCCTATCTTGAAAAGAAGTAGAATTATTTCCGAGTAAAGGAGGTGGAGATCGCCTAGTAATAGCGAGAGAATGGCTGGCAGTTTGTTGACTTCCAAATCTTGAGTGTCCTTGGACTGGAAACTGTGAATTCGCATTTTCTGTACCCTTGATCAATGATTCTCAATAAAATCCACACATAAATGGACATAAAATGTGTTAAGTCCAGAACTAATAAACAACAACAACAAACAAGATTTTTAAAATCATAAAAAAAATTGGCCAACGTGTAGGAAAATGAGTTATCCGTTTCTTCGATTTCCTAATTTTGACAAGACAAGAGCCTTATTTCACCGCCATTCAATACATATTTGTGTGTACCCGTAGAAAGGTCCTGACAGAGGGTTAATACTCAAGTTTCAAAAGCCATAGTTTATTTTAATATGTGTTGTGTTTTTGTTTTGCTTTTAGGAGGGAAGGGGCTGGTATTATCTTTAAATAGAAAAACATTAGAAAAAGCTGATTACCTGGTTGGTGGTATGTAAGAAAAAACTGATCGAAAGCTGTACTAGCTCAACGGTTACAAGAAAGTTTGTGAAGAAATATGAGAGTAGCAAAGAATTACACAAATCCTGCTCGCGGTTAAATAAAGGGAACGAGCGAGAGCAAGTCGGAACGTTGTTAACTCATTTCGTGACAAGGCAATACAAAGAAAGTAAGATGATACCAAGTAATAATTGCGTGGCATGGATCGACCAGACACGATGCGGAATTAAATAGGAAACTTGGAGAGCGGAAGGCACTGCACGGAGATGAAAGTCAGAAAAGAAAGAGAAAAAGAGACTGAAGAGAGAAGTGAGTATCGCTCTCACGACAGTACTGAACTGTAATAAAATGAATTGTTCAGTTTGTATGATTTTCTCATGATATGAGGTACCGACGCCTGTGGGGTAGCAGTTAAATACTTCGCTGTCGTGTGCAAGAGACCTGAGTTCGATTCCCGAGTACAGAGATATTTTTATCGAGTTCCACGGACTTTCTGATGGGTTGTTATATCCCTCTCAACCCGGGTTGGGCTTGAAAAGCAGGGTCGTAGGCTTGCTTTTTATAACACGATTCTGAAGCCAGCCTTGTAAATGATCTAAATTGTGTCGAGGGGGGCGTAGAAACATCTACAAACAAACTAACAAACAAACAAATAACACAATGTGAGGTGTTGACCTCCAGATATACAAGAAGAGAGTTAGATGGAGGTAAAAAAGGGAGGGGGAAAGGGGGAGGGGCGAGGGGGGCATTGACAGGATGAAGTGAGTTGTGGTTAACAGCAAGGCGAGGTTATCAACTGCCATATTTCCCCACAATAAATAGCACCGGACACAAGCAAGGTGGCGTGAGTTCGATTTTCTTGTATGGAAATGATCTTATCGAGTATCTCAATCTGTCACTCTGTCATTGTATCCAATTCAGCGTGGGTTGACACTGACAGACACGATCGAAGATGGGCGGCGCCTTAATGATCTAACTTGTGTCGCTGTGGGCGTAAAACATTTCCATTTCCGATCAATTAGCACCACCAAGGTGCCCATGAATCACCCACGCCCTTCACAGACTGGGGTAATAATCTGACACTATCTTTAAAAAAGTAAAACAACAACAAAAAGAAACAAACAAACACACAAACAAACAAAAAAACACCCAAATTGGATGCTGCAAAAGACAAGACAATGCCCCACCTAGATCTCAGGTCCTCCTGTGTCAAGGCTTCTCCCGTCCATCCCATAGCGGTCTCCGTCAGCTGTTCATCAGTCAGTGACGTCACGCGTGGGCACGCAGAGATCAGGAAATTATTCCCCACACACTGGATAGCGGTTCCTCTCAGCCTAGCGTAAACATTCTCACTTGACAACGCCGACGAAGATTGGTCGACGAGATCTTGGCAAAAGTCTTCAAAATCCTCACAGCAGTTTCCGTAAACGAGACATGACTGATGGCAGGAGCAGGCCGCGCTTGGCTCGTCCCCACAGCGGTATCTACAGGAGTAGAGGTGGAGAGAACAGCGGCTGTACGCCGTGCTGTTCCCGGCTAAGGAAATACCCCTCCCGGTGAAGTTTCTGGAAACGGGCCATGGCTCGAGAGCCGTGTCTTGGCCAGTTTTCTCAGCTTCGGAGTCCGCGGGGTTTGCATTAGATCCACGACCTTTGCTGAGATCTACGGCCGTCACTCTCGAAAAGTTTGAACAGACGCAGACAAGGAGAAGTACCAGAGGAGTCTTCATTCTTTGTTCACTAGTTGTCCAACGCTGTTTCTTTTTCTGAAACGATCGAAGTAACTAAAACCACTAGTTTTTAATAAAAATTAATCACAGTTTCTAAACTACGGGGTAATCAATATTATTTTTTCAAAACAGTCAAGGGCGAAAATAAACATTTACAACTACCCCCTTTTCCCACTATAGCGTTCCTTATATTTTTGTTCCATACCCCCCCCCCTTTTTTTTTGGTTTGTTGTTTAAAATGGTAAATATGAAATGGTATGGGTCTGACGCCCCTATAAACACTATAAAAGTTTAAGTTCCCTACTGTAACCGCTTAGTGGGGTGGCTGCTCCTGAACCCTTAGAGTTGCCAAAGGAAAATTTCTTTAGAATCAGTCAAGTCATACGATTCAAAAAGATAGTCTGACGATACCTGTATCGAAAACGACAAACGATAAACACTATAATTTGTCCTTGTCGCCCTATTTGCAACCATATGCCCTCAGTGCAACGACTTGTAAACCCTTAATGGAACCACTCTGCCTGTGTGCAACCATTATGTGACTTAAATGCAACCAGTTGAACAAATACACAGAAAAAACTGGATACAAGAAAGAAATGATATAGTTTGCCATTAAATAAACTACAAAGCCCCAAATGGCTTAGTCAAAAAAAATTGGGCTCAATATTAAAATAGTTGAAGTCATTTGTGTGTTGAGAGTATGCCTTCGCGTGAAGGCAAGTACATCCAGCACCAATGTCAGGGCGCTTTCTCTTTAAGGAGGGGGGGGGGGGGGGGCTACACCTGGAGGCTATCTCGCTTATTACTAGACCGAATTTTACCACATTTCACACATATAACAAGCATAGTAGAGTCTCGAAATCCGCAATCAAATTTGAGAAAAAAGTTTCGTTTCCATGGATACGCCGCCATATTGGATTTTATTCACATGTCTTACGTAATGAATACTGTACTTATCACTAATGGAAATTGATTGGGGGTTTTTTGCATGCGTGTTCACAAACATTAGATCTAAAAATGTGTCTGTTGTTTTTTTCCTAATCGAATTAGAAAATTTTTAATGAATTTTTTCCTGAGGTAGCATTCAAGTTTGCGAAAAATCTGTGAAAATCCACACTCCAGACACCACCAACAAATATCTATTCCATATATCAAAAATTCAACATACAGATTTTTAGTATTATCTCTTCTCTTCATTCTGTTAAAATTTCATGAATATTGGATGAAAAATGGTGGAGTTAATCAAAAAAGTATAGACAAAAGTAGCATTTTGAGAAAACGGCCGATAAAGAAAAATAAAATATTGACTTTATGAGGAAAAGGCGATTACAAACATGCCCGATATGGGACAAAATACGATTTTTGGGTGTTCTTATTCCATGAAATAGTTGTAGGAGAGGCTGAAGAAGCTAAAAATGTCTACAACTCAAATTCCATGATTTTGAGCCGAATTTTGATTTTGGGGGTGTAGCCCCCCCTTTAACAGAGAGTACACACTACGCAATAGCTTGCGCAAAGTTAAGTCTTAGGGAAGATTCAAAGGAGAAAGGATCATATAAAAGCTGAAACGGCTTCTCCGTCGAGGAAAAACGACTGATCATAGCAGAAATGGAAAAAGTCAGTGTCAAAACCCCGAACTGCAAAACGTTTAAACAACCATGAACCCAACACGCTTGTTAGCGTTACACAGGAAGCATAAATCGTGAGCATAAATCGTGAAAAATTAAAAACCCAATCGTCCAATTTTGTCTACCTCCCTTAATCTAGCCTGAAATTCGTACATAGCAAAATTTAAACAAAACGAAAAGATGTCTCTGTCCCGCCCATTTCGCCATGTGCGAGCTAGATGGTGTATCAGCAGCAGAGAACAAAGCGTAATATATATACCTAAAATCAAATTGGAACTCAGGTGAATAAAGAGAAATCGTAAAGTTTTTCCAAACTTCGGTTATAAGACAAAATTATTAAAAACGTAAGTTTATCTAAGCAAGTTAGAACCTTGTTTGGCACCCAAAAACTTGATGTTGGGATTGAAGCACCATCTGAATTATTCTCGTTGTCCGGCATCATAATATCTCTTTAACCCCTTACCCAGACTTCGTACAGCTCTATTTTGTGTCTTTCCTAGTGTTAACGATTGAAGACCTGAGAACAACAGCAAGGATCACATTTTCCTAAAAATAGAGCTCTTCATGTCATTCAAAAGCGGCGACAGGGCGGGGCTATCTATTTGTGACACTGAAGAAGCGCCATTCTTTTTCTACGCCTATTTACCTGAATACCTGGAGGTGTCATCTCTGACTCAGGGGTTGGTGTGTAATGACCCCCCACCTATACGTTCTTATACTAAGTTCTCTGACCGTCCTGCCCCCCACCTTTCACGGTTGTGAGCTGCCGTTGCACATTCTGCCATATTCAGGCCTGCCCATGTTCTTATGTTGACCATCAATGTTATTCTTTGCCTTCCTCTGGCTCTTCTGCCCAACATCTTTCTTTCAAGCACCTCTTTCACAATGGACTTGAGTCGTTTTAAGTGGCCAAAGTATTGTATTTTTCTATATTTTATTTTATTTTATTCAGCAGCGTTTATCTTGTGTGTAGAATCTGACAGGTCATTGCTTGTCTTTCTCGTTTTCCAACCTATTCTAGCCATTCTACCGTAGCACCACATCTCAAACGCATTTATAATGTTTTCTTCTTTCCTTGTCAAAGTCCAGGTCTCTGCTCCATATAGGAATATGAGGAAGATTTATAGCTTTCCAGCATTTTCTTTCATTAAGTGAGAGATAGATGCCTGGATTTAAATAATCTGTACGCCCAGTTATTATTGTTTAAAGATGTAAAAACTGAGACTAGCTTTGAAAATCAGAGACAAATCCAGAACCTTTTTGAAAACTTCGTAGAGCCAAATTTTAAGAAATGTTTTGGATTGTAGATGAGATCTGGAGCATTAACGTCAAATCTGACGCATGTGCTGTATTGTTATTTTTAAGCTACATTAATTCTTTAAAATTTGATAGATAATTTCTGGTACTTCAAATGTAGTAATCATCAATTTGAAATTTTTTGTTTGTTTGTTTTGATAGAAATGCAGGGAACTATTCTTTCATTGTTGAAAATCAGTAAACAACATGTCTAAACTGAAATACAATAGTCAACATTACTGCTAGTAGTATGCCTTAAGTCCCCTCATGTGGAGTTAACTATTTTAAAAGAGAACTTTATGAGGGTGCCTGAGTCACTCCATGCCGGCGTAACGAAGGTACCCCTCTCTTTTACATCATTTTCATTTTCAAGAATTGGAAATATTTATTCCCAAAAGAGTCTAGATCGATACTATTGAACCATCCACCTAATTGGAGCCCAAAAATATTAACTTAAACTAACTCATGACTTTTTAAATTATGAATCATAAATCCATAAAAGGTACCCTAGTCACCCCGATTTACCGGTACCTTTGCAATATTGTAGATGGCCTTTCTCGATTCTTTTTCCGTGGAGCCACCGAGGGAGAATCCACAAGGGAGAGTGCTGATTTATTAAAGTCTACAATCTATACTTATGGGCCGCCTTGACTTCTCCAGGCGAACATTTGCCGAAAATTTAACAACTCTGACTCAGCCGGTGTCGTTGAAGAGTAAAAGTGGCATTGACATGGCCGACGCTACCACCCACAAAGCCAACACAGGATGATTTTACATTCTTCATTTTGCAATGTTACGTACTGTTTTCGTTACTGTTGGGTTTGTTCTACATTTGATCTTTCTAATAATTTGTTGCTAGAATATTTTCCTTTATCAATTCAAGTTATTTTAAATTACATTTTTAAACATTTTCTATTTCCATTGCGAGTGTCAACAACACTGTCGCTTCAATGCCATGAAAAAGAACATTGTTTCTGTTGCCTTTTTACTTTGATTAAGAGCACGTTGGCGAAAAGGATTCGGTGTTATAGCGGATAAGCGTTTTGCCCTTCATGTCATGACAAAGAACATCGTTTCAGTTGCCACTTTGATTCCTTGCTTCATAACTAGTTGACAAACCAGCGCCAGTGGTGTATTAGTTAGGCATTTCGTGATCGCATGCACAAAACCTAGTTTGGCTTCTCACGTGGGGTATACTTTTATTGTGTATATTAATTGAGTGTTTCAGGTTTTCCTGCTCGTACTTTGTATACCTCTCTGCCCAGGTTGGCATTGGTGTGCAGGATCGAAACTTGCTTTCTAAAATATCTAGATTTAGTTGCAGGAGATCGCAAAACACCTTCATAAAAAACCCAAAAGCTCGGTTGGCAAGACAACGCTCACTTATATTAATTTTTCGCCGAGGAGGAAGGGAGAAAAAGTGAAAGGGAGGGGGGGGGTGATAGTAGATCTACCATTGCCATTATGAACGGTGAATCAATTAAAAACAAAAAGTTAATTCGCATCAAATGAACGCGCACATAACAGGGTGCAAAAGTTGAAAAAAAGGATATGCTACAGAGAGCAACCCGGAAATGGACGCAAAACGAAGTCCGGAGACGTCTCGGAGTCTTACATAATATCATTATAGTCTTACAGAGAGGGAGTAAAAGAAAAAAAAGTGCGTGTGCATGTGTGTGTATGTGTGTTTGTGTGTGTGTGTGTGTGTGTGTTTGTGTGTGTGTGCGTGTGCGTGTGTATGTGTGTGTG
>NW_004797442.1:1053665-1054931 GCF_000002075.1 Aplysia californica
AGAGAGAGAGAGAGAGAGAGAGAGAGAGAGAGTGTATAGTCTGCCAAGAAATAGAGAATCTATGTCAACAGTCATCTACGTCACTTACAAAAATATTCTCTACCTTTACCATATCGGGTGCCCATCTGTCTCATAAACTTGACTAACCTATAATATAATGCTACCCCGGAGTTTTGTCTCATGTTCAAATAAACTCAATGTTTGTTTATGGAATCTTGGTTTCATAACATTGCTTTTTAATGTCAACGCGTTTAATAGTTCTATGTTTTCCCCTCAACAATGAGCAGAACACAAACAAGACATAATAATGCTAGAACAACATTGATATAGGATGAATCGAACTTTGAAGCCGAACAAAGACTAGTCTACCATTTCGAATACTTCATGAGTTTCAACCATTCTATTATTATTAATTTATATTATTTATGTGCTCTGGCAAGCCAAACAAAAAGTTGGAATATAACGAATATAACATACGCCCTCGCGTGTGCGTGAGTGTGTGTGTGTGTGTGTGTGTGTGTGTGTGTGTGTGTGTGTGTGTGTGTGTGTGTATGTGAGTGTTTGTGTGCGTGTAATACATACTTACGAGAACAACATTTACATCTTTGATTGAAAGCGAAGTCTTTAGATTAAAAAGAATAGTATCTTAATAAATATCGTATGTGTTTTACGGAAACCTCCCAGAAAGAAGAGCCAATATGTGAACAACGTTTACATCTAAGATAGGTAGCGAACTTCTTGACTAGAAAACAATGACTTTTTAATCACTATTCATTATTAAGTTTTACATGTATTTTCGTTAGTTCAGACAAAATATAACTAACCTATAATAATGAATTTCGATGACTTCACTGTAATGTGTGCCTGATCTTGCCTTCCATCTCGGTTAGCCTCGGCAACACTCAGAGGACGTTCGCGTCCCACACCATACTGCATAACTCACGAAGACGTCCAGAGATATTTTTTTAGAGGGGAAGAAATAGCTTTGTGGAATAACTTCTCAATCACAAAGCAAGCTCTTGCCCTACGCACCTCTCTTTTCTCCTAACTACTCCCCTCTTCGCTTCATCATCACCACCATCATCATCACTTACTTGACGTGCGGTGCGAGCCGGTGCGCGCGCACACATGAGCGGTGGAATGAAAGCGTCCTTCCGTTCCCATGGTGATCACAGCTGGTAGATCCAATTACAAGCCGTCGAATTATTAGTGTAGCGATCATTTCTGTGTCTATCGCTCTCTCTCTCTCTCTCTCTCTCTCTCTCT
>NW_004797442.1:1056857-1078302 GCF_000002075.1 Aplysia californica
GGGGGGTTGTTTTTGCTTGTTTTTTGTTTGTTTGTTTGTTTGTTTGTTTGTTTTTGTCCCACTGTGTTGATGAAAAATGCCCTTTTATCTTGAACCGAGATTGAAATATAATATACGATCGAAGGAGGTGGGGTAGCAGATAAAATTTTCAAAAAAATGACTGCCAAAGTTTGGTGACACTTCTGAAGCTTCATTGTCCTTGAAATCCTTGAAAACTGCAAATGCACATTTGTTGTAGAACTTTTGATTAATGTTTTCAGTAAAATCCACCTAGAAGTATATTCTTAAATGAATAAAGATCTAAATGGGGTAAGGCCGAAAAAAACAAAACAACAACAAACAAAACGAAAACCAAAACAAACACAAAAAAAACATACAATCGGTAGGAATTGAATGACCGGCAGAATATACAGGTTTCCTCGATTTCTTTAATTTAACGAGCGTCTGATTTCACCACGATGCCACTCGCATTATTTTCTGGAGGAAAATGTGTCAATCTAATTCTAGACCAAAGGGTATCTTTGAGTTGAACATGCGTGTGGCCAGTCAACGAACGGTTGATGTCCGCAAGGTTGATTATCACCCATGGCAAAAGATAACGCAGGGACAAAGATACCAGGAACGGCTAATCGTCTGAGAGAAGACTAGATTAGTAATGACGCCTGGAAGCTCACACGAGAAAGTAAAAAGATCATTTAAATAAATATTACCATATTTCTCATCCCAGAAGACAGATCTCGCCATTAGACTACGCAGTTACAGTTAGTTATCCTCCACAAATTCATCGACAAGAACAAGGATAAGGGCGTATACAGATTCGCCTAACTCGACAAAAGATTATGGCGACTGGAACGATAAGCCTCACAGGCAGAAGATGCAGTGAAAGGCAGCAAGAAAACTCTCAAGTCAGTCTTATAATAAAAAAAGAGAATAGAGATATAGTAGATAAGCAGTCTTGGATGGAATAGAAACATAGCGTACTCGACTAATTAAAGAACTCCATGGGTAGAAGCCAAACGTACTATGCCTTCAAAATGCTTGTGTTAATACGAATACACCACATTTAAAAAAAACACACACATGGGCCAGAGTATTCGATTTTTATTTGCACAAGCCAAATGAAAACAAATGCATGAATTTCAGATAAATAAAAATTCGAAATAAAAAGATTGACATAATATCAAATGGCAGAAATATCCTCTTTGTGTGTGTGTGTGTGGGGGGGGGGGGGTGTCAAGGGATCCGTTTACGTTAATAAACAGAGAACAATCCTTCCTAAGACTTCATCCTGGGGCCGAGAAAATTGCTGGCCATCCTTGCCACAGAGCTCGATTTTGCTTCTCCCTCCGCAATATCAAGGATCTTAGGATGAGATACTGACCATACATGGATTGCGAAGAAAAATGGTATAGGTTTAGGTTTAACGCCTCTGTCAACACTGTTAGGTTATTTAAGAGGCGGGACCTCCTGGCTTAAACGTCAATATCCGAAAGGCCCGAGCCAAGTGGAAAATTCGTGTAAAGTGCCTTTTTCAAAGATAAAACGTCGGACCGAGCTGAGGCTTGAACCCACGAACCCGCGATCTTACGATTACGAGTCTGGTAACCTAACCACTAGGCCACCGACGCCATTGAATTACGAAGATTCAAAGTCTTCTTTAAACTATGTAACAGAAGATTTGGTTAATGTGATTTTCCTTATTTAAATAAAATCGGTAAATGCCAGTTGTCCATCGTCTGTTGGACTAGTGAGCCTACTCTTTGGCATTTGAAATTGTTTTTGTTTTGTTTTTGTTGGGTTTTTTTTGTTTTGTTCTCTTTTTAATTTAACGCTTTACCATTTTCAAGACTAATGCAAATGTTTTCCGTTTTGCTATCAGAGAAGTAATAGACACTATGTTACTTGAAGAGCTGAAAACTAGGAAGATTATACGTCACAAAATGCGGGACGACAGACTGCACTCACCTGTGACAAGTGCCCCCATCATGCGTCAGTTGAAACATTCAGAAATTTCAACAGTGGCGCAAACCATTCTTAGAAATGTGGAATGAAATACTAGTAAAGTTTGGTAAAAATCAAGTCAATCGAAATGCTAAATTCTAAACGATAAAAACTTACATTTTGCATAAAACCCCCCAAACCACCTCAAGTCAAGAAATTCGAAAATTACATGAGCATTGTCAAACATGAATAATCCACTTCTCTGAGATAGATATCCCTTGCGAGCGCTCATTTCAAAGTACGCTTGTCTATAAAGGGGTAAATGAGTAATACACATAGCCTTCTCGTACAAGAGCGAAAAATCTCGGAGGCGCGTGTGCAAGTTGCGCACGTTAAAGATCCCTTGGTGGTCGAAAATCGATAAGAGTAGGCTTCAGCCGCCACCCGGCAAAATTCAAAAAGTTCTTACCAACTGAAAATATCAGGTGTGTCCCGCGCGCTCATATGACCTTATGCAGTTGCGAGTGCCGTAAAACACTTTACAAAAACAAAAAGACAACTCCCCCCTGTTTCAATAGACTTTTAAGAACTCTTTACAGTAATGGTCAAGATTTTAAGGAGACACCTCGACTTCACATATGTATCGCATAATTTATTTCTCCACTTTTAAACATGTCTACAAAAAAAAAACCCACACAAAAAACAACACCAACCCAAAATAATACAAACAATATACTAAGGTTAAAGTCAGATGTTTCAATAGAGTAGCGCAAAGAGGATCACTAACAGTGAATTTGATCCTAATAGGGTTGAGAAAATAATATATTAGTAAAGATATTTCCAAAACTGGTGTACTGACTATAAAAACTAAGATACCTTGTGTGAATTGCAGAACACAGACTGGACAATTGTCTTTCCCGTCTTTCCATTATTTGTCGGTTCGGCAGAGAGTTCAATCTGAAAAACAATACCTTCAGGAACAATGGCTCGATAACGCAGCTTTGTACCCAAGGTATGTGTGTATATCCATTTTTCTCTGCCAGTCTGTCTGTCTACCTGTCTGTCAGTCTGTCTGTCTGTCTATCTGTCTCCCCTCTCTATCTCTCTCTCTCTCTCTCTCTCTCTCTCTCTCTCTCTCCATCTCCCTCCCTCCCCCCTCTCTCTCTCCTTCTCTCCCTCCCCCCTCTATTTCTGTCTCTCTGTAGACGACACTCTATTTGGCGCGACTTGCTGCTCTCAGTAGAGAAGGAGCTCTACAGACGACACTCTATTTGGCGCGACTTGCTGCTCTCAGTAGAGAAGGAGGCAGACGATTTTGAAGGGGGCAGAGGAGGAGGAGTAAGAGGTGGTGGAAAGAGGAAGAGGAGGAGCAGGAAGTGAAGGAAGATGAGATTGAAGAGGAGGAGGAGGAAGTGGAGGTGAAGGAAGAGGAGAGTTTGGAGGAGGTGAAGGAAGAGATGGGGTTGGAGGAGGAGGAAGGAGAGAAGAAAGAAGGTGAGGAGGAGGAAGAGCAGGAGGTAGAGGAGGTGAAAGAGGGTGCGTACGAGAAAGAGGAGGAGGAGGAGGAGGAGGAGGAGGAGGAGGAGGAGGAGGAGGAGGAGGAGGAGGAGGAGCAGCAGCAAGAGGAGAATGAGGAGGAGGAGGAGATTGATCCTGTAGTGATTATAGGATAGATGGAGGTTTATTAGGCCATCCGACAGATCACATATCATCAGACTGAGATAGGGTTGATGTCATTAGAAAGATAGGATCGTGGGTTGTAGAGAGAGAGGGGGGGAGGGGGAGGGGAGAGGAGAGAAAGAGAGGGAGAGAGAAAGAAAGAGAAGAGAGAGAGGAGAGAGACACAGCAAAGAGAGATAGAGAGAGAGAAAAGAGAGAGAGAAAATAGAGAGAGAGAAAGAGAGGGAAATTGATGAAAAAGAGATGGTGAGAGAAAGAGTGAGAGAGAGAGAGAGAGAGAGAGAGAGAGAGAGAGAAGGGATGGAGGGAGAGAGAGAGAGAGAGAGAGAGAGAGAGAGAGAGAGAGAGAGAAGTGAGGGAGGGAGAGAGAAAAGGATAGAAAGAAAGAAAGAAAGAAAGAAAGAAAGGAATTGTGCCGATACATGCTTTACGTATAATTGCCTTGAATGTCATGTTTTCGTAACCTTACGCCCATGTACTAGAACGTGTGTCCGCAAGTCTATGAGTTTTATAATCAGATAAAACGAGAAATCAGGAATCAAGCATACATAGAGGCATATTATAGGAAGGGATCTGTGACGAAATGTACACTATTCAGGTCTTTATAGGGCGTCACGTCCTAAATACTTCTTTTCTCTCCTTTGACAGATGTAACTGATATGATAATAATTTATGTATTTTGTCAATTTTATTTGTGTCTTCATATTGAACTATTATGAAAGTAACATTACATTATGATTTAGATTCTTTTTAGATCTACATGTGTTTTTCCTATTCCTGCACACTGTACAGCCGATAAAACGTTTTTACTGGGACTATAAAGTATCATCTTATTTTATCTCATCTCTGTTCATGCATTTAACTGAACGATCATAATATGGTGTTGATTTGTGCCTTTAATTCTATCTGATTTTTAAAAGTTGTTTTTTTTCTTTTTTTTTCTTTTTTTTTTTTTTAGTAGAGAGCTTTAAAGCGCTCGCAACTGCATAAGGTCATTTGAGCGCCAAGGGGTGGATGTCAACAGAAAGGCAGGGTCAGAAGCCAGCCTCTTAAATTATTCATATTGTGTCGATGGGAGTGTAAAAACAGTGGGTAAGTGAGTAGTGAATAAAGACTCAAGAGTAAAGTCAAGCGAGTGCGTCGGTGACACGGGAATCAGATGGGTGGTCACTGGGCTGTGCCCTTGAGCAAGACATCACAACACTAGCTGAAAAAACATGGCCCTGCACAGTGGCGACCAGCAATTGCAAGGTTGTTAAATTGTTCTGTATTGCTGTAGTATTGTGCATTTATGTATGTATTTATATATGTAAGTATCTATGTATGTATGTATGATTCATAATTATGTATTTATGTATGTATTATTATGTATGCCTATGCATTGTTTGCCATTGTAACCCATATTGCCCTTCTGGGATCAATAAAAATGTAATTTATTTATCTATTTCTATAATATTTTAAAAGTGCTCTTCATCCCATCATGACATGACACGTTTCAGGCAATCTCCGGCACATTGTCATGTCATTGCCCAAGACCAGTTAAACAGGTAGACGCTGAGACCGGGAGCACCGCACGACACAATGCTAATTATAGGGCAGGTCGTGTCGGCCTGGTGATATTAATATTTTTCTGTTTTGCGCAACGTTCTTAATTTCTGTTACCGGTTTCCTCTGTCACAATTGCATTGACTTGGATTCATTAATTTTGGAGTAGGCGATATTTATTTCGAAATTCTTCCAAATAACATATGCGTTTGGATAGGATTTATAGTGTAAGGGCTAGGGTAGGGGTTGGGGTTGAAGTTGGGGTTTGGGTTGACGTAAGGGTTAGGGTTAGGGTTAGGGTTGGGGTTGGGGTTGGGGCTAGGGTTAGGGTTAGGGTGAGGGTTAGGGTTGGGGTTAGGGTTGGGGTTGGGGTTAGGGTTAGCGTTAGGGTTACGGTTAGGGTTAGAGTTAGAGTTTCAGTGTAGGGGTAAGGATAGAAGTAGAGGTATGGTTTGGGTTAAGGTTACGGTTCGGAGTATGGGTAGGGGTAAAGTAGGGATTTGAGGTAGAAGTCAGTGTAAGAGAGGGGTACGAGTAGAGGTAGGGCTAGTGTTTCTCTACCCCAACCCTACCCCAACCCTACCCCAACCCCTACCCCAACCCATACCCTTCCTCTAACCCTACCCCAACCCTTTTCCTTACAGTGTTCTTACCTTGGCCTATAATTTCACCCCTACCACCCTTACTCCTACGGCTACTCTAGCCCTAACCCGAACGCTTACCTTATTACCTGAATTCAGCAATGTGAATAAAACATGCACGTCGGGAAAATTGTCGATTTTTTTGGACCCTAAGAGGAATCGCTTCCTGTTTGATTTCATCACTAAAAAGAACGCCATCAAAATCGTAGTGCGGCATTGGTGCCGGAATGCCCATTTTATGACAAGTTTATAATTGCAGACGTTTTTGTCCTTCATCGACACACTTTAAGATCATAATTTAGCAGTCGGGCTGCTTCAACTCGGCCTGTTATGACAAGCCTGGATGAAAGGGTTACAGCTTCCAAATAGACAGATGTAGGAACTCGATAAGAAATTGCTACCTCAGAATTGCAAAGTTTCATCTGCTTAGTACCTAGTTTTGAGAAATTTGACGTCAAAGGTTTTGAGTTTCACGACATGTCAAGCTTTTCTTAATGAGATTCTTAGTTTAGTTTAGTTTTAGAGGGTTTTACGGCACTCGCAACTGCATAAGGTCATATGAGCGCCATAATGAGATTCTTTGAATATCTTGATAACGACTCCGAATAACCGTGCGATTTTGATACAGCAGATATAGCGTTGAAATCTATTCGCTTCTGACCTCATGTTCTTTGTAACTCAAGACAGCCAAATATGTCAGATAGAAATTTGTTTTTCTGAGGTGGCGAAATATTTGTCTTACGGTAATCGTACTCATGTCTCCAGCATACCACCCAACCAGACGCCAGTGTGAAGGCGCCTGACAACAAAGGATCGGATGCAAGAAGGCTCATAGAGCTTCAGAAAGACCAAGAGCCCTTGAGTCGTCCTCAGAGAAAGGATTACTGGACCAATATGAATATGGTGGAAAGTGAGTACAACACGTTCAGTTGAATCTGACAACTATCCGTCCTCTATGTGATCAGAAAATAACACGACATGACGCAATGAGCTTGGTAAAAATACTTATATTTTTTGTTATCTTTCAAATGCAGCGAGAAGAGGTACTAGCAAGTCAGTGTGACAAAAATATTTTTAAACGTTGTTTACGAAATTGATATTCTATTTGCGGCTGAATGTAGTCTTTAATACGTTTATAAACACAATTGTTATCATCAGTGGGCCAATGAGTCAGACTGGGTGGCAAAGCCTTCATGTATCAACAAAATCAAGTCCAGAAAAAGTATTTTTAATCCCTCTTTTTGGAACTTACTTGAAGCATTTCATGAAATGAGGTTTTGCTCCTCGAAATCATCTTAATGTGAATTGACCTTGGTGTTGTTCTCAGGTCTTCAATTGTAGTTCTGACTAAACTGTTTGTCTCTCTCATCACAAGAAGTAAGTCATTGGGTTCGATTCGTTTGTTTTCGCCTTTTCTTTTTTTCTTTTTTTTTTTGGGGGGGGGGGGGGGGGGGTATTTTAGATATTTGTTTGCAAGCTCATGTGGATGTAACAGTTTCCATTCTCTGTGGTTGTATGTTGTTGTTCAATCATTTACTTTACTTTTACTTGTTTCCCTCTTTTGCCACTAGGCGTCGGGGGGGAGAAGCAGTTTGCAACGATAGGCTATATCTGTAGCTCTTTAATTGGGATAATATTATATTTTCTCAGGGTTTCCTTGACTCCCTCAATCCATCTTTTGCGTTGTTGAATTATAGACCTAAATGTCAAAGTATGTTCAGGTTTCAAGTCAATTTCAAACTCTAACAAGTTATAATATATACTGCAAGTAGATTTTAAAAAATCAAATTTTGTGTCCCATGGGATCGAGCAAGAGGGCGTCCCAAAATGACTTGAAAATCAAATTTGTAGGTTTCGAACCTTCCAACGTGATATATTATATTAACTGAGCTGAAAGCACACTCGATGTGTAAATGTCATCAAGGAAAGATAGACTTTCCTGACAACAAACAACTAATGGCGTTAAGAAAGAGTGTGTTGACATTAACCAAGACAAGTAAACCGCCTACAGCAGAATCAATAACGACACGTCATCAGGCTGTCTGAGAAAAAGATATGATTTTTAAAAAAAATCGAAATCGGACGATCATATTACGCTACTTTGTAAGCCTAAGGAGAGCATGAGGCACGAAATGACTCTTCTATTTACAGAAAAACGATTCTAAAAGCGTCAACCACCAGCAGGCAGCAGAATAAGAGCTTTCAGGAAAACATGCGGGCCACGAAGTACGAATCAGGGTCTAAATTTGAGACAAATCACAACAAAACACCAATGGCGTGACCATTAATTAAACCTTGTCGTGACAACCGGAGGTCTTTGAGGAAAACATCCCTCTGTTGTCTTACGATAAAAATAAAACCAACGTATATGTCTAATTAGGTCAAGTAGCGTTTTTATACAGAGGGGGAATCCACGTTCCATGGTGCGTCTGTCTTTCTTGGTTTTATGGCGGTACGATGACAATTAAGGAAGTTTAGGGTTTTTCAAAATAGGCGTTGTGAGCTAATTAGATATCGATGTTGTTATGACAAAAGACATTTTAAATCAATTACTCCATAACTATTTTACTGTTTTCCTCGGCAAATCAGACAAAAGTTATACTGTCAATTGAATATTGACATAAACTAACCAGAACGACCAGCTTCTACTTAAGTTAAAATACACACAAAAAGATACTTATTTTATTTTTGCCTCTCGTGTAAAATTTCATTTTTGGCATAATATATACATTATATTTTTCTTTGATTAGACGGCAGCCCTGGTTACAGCTGAAAGCTGTATTGAGATTATTGTGGAACTGATGACAATTGTGTTCGTGTTTGGTGTCCCTTTAAGTTCGCTAATTATTGTAGATGGTGGGAAAGTTTTATTCCTATAATCATAGTACCCACATTAATTGAAACAGCTTGGTTATTAAAGAGGCAATTCAATTTCATTTGTGACGTCAGAAAAAGAGCTAGATCTAGATCTATCAGTTACAGTGACGTCAAAAGTTTGTGGCGCAACTCATGTCAAATATTCCCTGAACTCTCGAACATAGACTCTCCAGCTTTGCAGAGTGACTTAAATCAGTTTGTCTTAAAACAGATCAATATTTTTGTAAACTCGACCTGTTGGCTTTATTCTAGAAAATTCTCTGTTTAATACCAATACATTTTTTTTTTACAGATTTAAAAAAAATTACAGCTCGGGCAATATCGCTTTTAAGAGCACGTCCGTCATTTTGTTTCCACTAATCGCGACAATATGCTTTAATAAACTCATGTTTTAGAAACCTTTAGAACAAAGAATATGTTCACTATAGAATTAGTTTCTTATAATAAGTTGATCCACTAAAAGTTTCATTGGTTAGAAGGGACGTAGGTCATATGTGTATGCAAAATATGTGTGAGAAGCGGGAAATGCTGTGAACAATCACATTTTCCGAGTGATGAAAATGTGTAGCATTTTACATAAATTTAAGAAGAAAAGCTTTTTAATCTGTCCTCAATTTTTATGGAAAAATATGATTAAGCGACACAATTTTACATACTGATGTGCAATGTATGGGTGACATTGATTATCCGTTAAAGAGATATTTGAGGATATTACGTTGTGCCACGAATTTTTGACCGCACTGTAGTGACGAAACACGAGTGGTATTACGTCCAAAAATAATTTACATTGGCTAAAAGAAAAAGACTGATAAAGTCTGTTCAAAGCAAAAATCAGAGACTTGGGGGGAGGGGGGGGGTTCCCTATCTTGCCCCTTTCCTGTGAAGCGCATTAGGGAGAGTGGGAAGAAGCCGGACACCATTTGGCTTGTCACAGTTTAAACTGTTAATTGTTTCTCATTCATTTGAAAAACTAAGACCTGGTATGAGTTAAACACGAAACACCTTTTTAAGGACAATACAATATACACGTATAAAGCTTGCAATTACTTTCATTAATAACAGAATTACACATGGTTTTAAACAAGATATGCATGTTGTGAACTGGAACAGTGGCAGGTAAATTGGGACGGTGATTGGGCTAAAGTGGGACATGGCTTCACAGGTGGAAGGGGCAGAGGTTGGGGTAGTTGGAGTTGAGGCTGGTGTGCCTTGATTTTGCAGTGATCGAACAGTTACACCTGGCGGAAAAAACGGTGGTGTTTGCTATTAAGAGTCTACTCTGGTCTATACAAGTACATCGCTAATCACAGATGCCATACTATTGCAAATGGTTATGTTCATTCTCGAATTTTGATGCTTGGAGCTGTTAGCAACTGAATATTGCTGGAACCAAAGACAGTTTCTATCAAATGGCTCTGTTTAATTTCTAATGTGTGGTGATAGGGTGATACTTACTTACTCGGTTGGGGAATAGGCATCACTGCAGGCGGCGCAATGCCATAGCTGCTCCCCCCTCCTCTCCAGGATCCATAAAAGGGTATGTTTGCTGATCGTGCCAGTTATCTGCAGTTTTGGATATTCTTCTGGTTTTTCCACGCAGGTTGCTGTCTCTCCCCGACCCTCTAGAGCCACCAGCTTCCCTCAATCTTCCCATGGGGTGTGATGTTGTGCATTCACTTTCTCTGTGGTCGTTGAACCATGCTGTCACTGTTGTTATGACTGTTGTTGGATTTAATTGCATGGTTCTACCAATCTCAGCCTGGCCTGTTAGCTTATCAGCACATTCATTTCCTTGAACTCCTGTATGACCAGGGCTAAAGATCCATACAATCCTTGTTAGTCTGCTGCTGTGTATTGCCTCTCGCCAGACTGCATGCATCTTATTGTGTTTGTTCACTTTTTCGTGGGCACTCATCGAGTCAGTGACGAGGATGGCAGACTGACTCTCCGTCGTCTTAATCTAGTTAAGGGCTTCTGTGATGGCTTTCATCTCCATGCAAATGCTGGTGATACGGTGATTACAAGCATAACGTTCTTTTGGGCAAGTTCAAGAGAAAACGTTAACAAATGAATCTGGTGATTGTCAGTTATTAAAATCGCTTGCTTCTCCTTGCTAGGACAGCCAAAAGAAATGTACTGTCCCATTGTTTTGGGGAAAGTGCCTGAGTTCATCTGCCCATTTTTTAACACCAAGCAGAGAAATCCTTCAAAAGCTTCAATCACTGTGTTATATCTTGTATTCCCTTCAACATTTCTTCTAAGAAAATGTAGACAGGGGATAGAGAAGATTCGTTAGCTGGAACGACACATTTTCCAAAATGATGACAAGTTCACCACTCTAATATTAAGTGATCTTCCCAGCCTGTTTCTGCCTTTTGAGTCGATCACTTGCGGGGTGGTTTTTTTAAGAGAGGGAGGGGAGGGGCTGCACAGTTTTCATTGAGTTTAATGTAGCTTGCTAACCGTGAATACTGATGGTGGCTGCAACAAATACAGAATTTGGAAAGACACATTTTTTAAAGAAGTCGCTTCTAGAGTGCGTAGAGACAATTCTGGGCGCCTTGTCAAGCAGTGGAATTATTACCCTTTACTATTCCCTGTGTTGTCATTCCAAATCTCAGGAACTTCTACCTTGTGCTATATTGCCATTTGATGAGCTAACAAACGAGTCTGGTTTGTTGTGATCACCCTCAAAAAAGTGTTTGAACATGTTTTTAGATAGTCAGCGAGTATCCATTCTTGTGCTTGTAGTAGCCTACGGCTGAAGCCTTGCAACACACTTTCCTCTTATTCTACACACATTGACAGAGACTTGATTTTGACCCACCGAAGTCTGTTGATGATTCCTGGATATTTTGCCATTCTGGAAAGCTTTCAACGACTTTTTTCAAAATTTCAAATGAGATTTAGGATAAATCCAGCTTCGGGATTTCACCTGTAGTTTCTAGACATTTCGGAAAAAAACCCCGAAAGTAAACAAAATAAAAAACAGGAAAGTGGTATTAGAAATCTAGAACAACATAGCAGACCAATATAGTGTTGGCTGCATACCAACACAAGAACCACGTTGTACTTTTATTGCACCATGTTTCATTCGGATGCGATAATTTTGCACTGGGTAAGTTGATCTCTTTGCTACAGGAAAACTGGGACACCAGTGGAGTGAAGTGGGACAATGTGTCCCAATTGTCCTGACCATCGGTAGATACTAGATTTGCTTCTGCATTTTCTTTATGAGATAGTACTAGGCTTGTCTCATATTATTATTATCATTATATATCTTATAAAGTTGATATTATATAATGACTATATAAACCTATACTCACATTCAGCTTCAGTTCATCACTTTCGATGCAGAGACAGAAACCAATCTTAAAAAAAGTAAGCATACGTGGATGGATTTTGGAACTTGAAAACGGAATATAGAAAGTTGTAACAGCAATCAAAAGATATAGTGATAAATAAGAGGCCTATATTTTTCATTACGGTGCTGTTAACTTTGTCCACAAAACTATGTTTCGGGCCTCGCCCCAGTTTACCTGGGTCCTAATTTCCCCGCTCTCCCCTAAATCTGCGCACTGTGAACACTCAGCCCTTATAAACGCATTTATTGTTTCTGGCCAGCTTTAATCAGTTATGACTGACATTCCCAATACACTTGATGTTTCTGTCAGTAACTTATAGATCTTTGTTTTGCTGGGGGGTTTTCTGTGTTGGTAAGTGTTTTACAGCGCTTGCAACTGCATTAGGTCATATGAGCACGTGGAACACACTAAACATTTTCAGTTGGCAGAAAATTTTGAATTTTGCCCGGGTGGCGGCCGAAGTCTATTCTAATCGATTTTGGACAATCAAGGGATCCTTAACGTGTGCAACTTGCACACGAGATCTCCGAGACTTTTTGCCCTTATCAAAGAAGGCTAGGTGTTAGATCTGTTCTACAATAAGATCAGGGGTGGGGCTAAAAGACAGCAGTAAGAAAGAGCAAAGGAGTAGCAGTAGAAAGAAAGGCTGCAGAAAGAGTCAGGAGCCCAAAGGACGTGGTAAAGAAGGGGGAGGGTGGGTAGAAGGTGGAGACGAAAGCAGACGAGAGAACATTGCCAGAGAGCAGGAAAGGGGTTGAAAATAGAACATTAAAGAGGAGATATTTTCTGTCACTGTCCGAATTTGAATTCGAGACCTATTGAATTCGAGGCAAACACTGTAACCTCTGGACCACGAGAGCTCCCTTTCAGTAACCTATATATATATTTTGTTTTGTTTTGTTTGGTTAATTCCGTTCTGTGTTAAGTTTAAGTGGCTCTAGATGAATCATTTCATTAACCTAACCAGTAATAATATGTGGGCCTAATCGTCGAAGTGAATTTGACCCTCGCCCCTTTAATAATCACCTCAAATAAAGATCGGTTTGTGCTGTTAAAGAAATAAAGAAGGTAGTCATCGCGATAAAAGACGACTCCTCGATCACGTGATAAGGTGTACGAAGAGTCACATGACATATGAATGTTGCCTCCGCCCATTTCTACAGTTACAGATTAGATTAGGCCTAGATCTAGATCAAAATCTAATGCATCAGTTCAGAGGTACAGTTTGCCAGCGTCAGGTGGAAAGGAACACGCTGACACAATGTTGCGGTTGTTTCTTATTTTCCCAGTGCTCGTTCTTCTGACTGCAGTAAACGGAAAACCACCACACGTTGTTTTCATGGTTGTAGATGATCTAGGTAAGAGTTCGTCTAAGAAGGTTGAGAATTTAATTTGAAATAGCCCTTTTTAACCGTTATTAACGTAGTAATGATAGCCATGTCAAAGGCTAGTCAGGGTCATCATGTACCGGTAAATCTTTTTTTAGAATTCAGGCTAGTTTTCAAAGTATATTAGCAGTCAGATGTCGATGTGTCTAGAGTAGAGAAAGAGAAAGAGAGAGAGAGAGAGGAGAGAGAGAGAGAGAGAGAGAGAGAGAGAGAGAGAGAGAGAGAGAGAGAGAACGACTCCAATTCAATTCTAGCGTCAAGGTCTTGACTTAGAAACGGATTACATATCTGATTGTTTGAACTGAAGGCTAGAATCAGCAAGTAAATAAGTAGAGTTAGTAAGTGTGACAATTAAATGTGCTCTGCATTTTTGGCTGTAATTAAAATACTCTAGGCTATTTATAATAATGCTGTGATGGGTAGGCCTAGTGGTACATTTTCTGATTTCTGTAGGCCTCGTTTTTCTTTAAAATAATTTTCTCTTTGTTTCTACATGATCTAATACCAATTGGGCTTTGGAGTTTAGTTATGAATGCCTGATATGCCTGGATCATATATATCTGGGGCTCTTCTCAGTTTCCAACAATGACCACGTGCAACAATTAAATTATGTTGTGCATCATATTTTGCCATGTAAGCAACTGGGCATAGTTAGATCAGTTGATTCTTATGCCGTACGTCTTAAGATGACTCCAAGACACGATTCGTGCTCCATAATTTTGTGGCATATTACATGTTACAAAGGGGGTTAAAATGACTATCTGTTGTGTTCTTGTGCTTAAGTCAATTCTTGGGGCTTTAAAAAAATTATTATTTCATGTATGTGCTTTTCTTTTCCAGGCTGGAATGACGTGGGTTTCAACAACCCAGACATCATTTCCCCGAACATCGACAGCCTGGCTCATGGTGGGGTCATCCTTGACCATGCTTACGTGCAGCCCCTTTGCTCGCCGTACGTACACCAGCAGTATAATATCATATAGCCCATAGATGTTGAAAAGTATGTGTCACTTTGGGGTTTAATCAGGCACTCGGCAATTTTCGTGCATGTTGAGTTCTTGGTAGTCCTATCATTTTAAATCTTGTTCATTTGCCTTGCTTTCGGTTTTAACAATATCTATCTATCATAAATAGAAGTCGAGATATACGCCATTGCGCAGGCTGGGGGGTCGCCTGGTTTAAGAGGTAAAATTAACGAGCAAATGACAGCCAAAGTTTTGTCGCTTGCATTGCTCATGCTTGATAGCTCTTGGAAAATGAAAACTTACATTTATGTGCCTTTAATGTACGTTTTTCAGTAAAATCCACACGAATTATGTTTAAACCATAAAAAGTGTTGGGCTAAATAAGAAACTGGTAACAAAAAGTCCATAAAACTCGCCAAACCGGCTGAAAAAAGCAGTTTCTTCGATTTCATTATTTTGACGAGCGCCCGAGTTCACCACTATGTTAATATAGACGTTGAAAAGTACATTGGATTATATACATTTGTTTGGAAATATACCATGGTATTCAGACGTTGGAAAGTAGAAGAAAAATATAGGTTTGTTGGAAAGTACATTACATACATATATTGGAAAATACAATGTAACATACAGATATTGGAAAGTATACAACATAACATACGGCAGATGTTTGAAAGTACCGTACGGCTAATCATAAAGATATTGGAAAGTACAGCAGAAGGACATGTTGGAGAGTACCACATATGAAATACTATGATCTTGTAAGCTACAACATAACTTACGGATATTGGAAAGTGCAACATATAACGTACATAATATGTTGGAAAGTGCTACATATATTATAATGCACAGATATTGGAATGCGCAACACATGTTGTACAGATGTTGGAAAGTACAACATAACATACACATGTTGAAAAATACTACTGGACCTGCTTTCATTGGAAACAAAACTACCTCATTTTCTGAGAAAAAGTAGTCAGCTTATTCGTGGTGGAAAAATAGGCTACAGAGTGACAGTATTATCATTTACATTGTTACTTTGTTACACCTTATAAAACTGAATTTCTGCTTCAGTAAAGAGTGACGTAAAATAGGCTTTTTGTGTGCCTTTTCAGTTATTTTTAATAAAATTTGTTTTCAAAGTTGTTATTGTGAGCATTTCCCCCTGATTAACACCGTATTCGTTTCATCTAAGAATTGTTTGTTTGTTTTTGTTTGATTGTTTGTATTTGTTTGTTAGCAAACGCAACTTCGCTAACTTTCCATTATTTTTACAAAATCAAAAGGGGCACCCGGTAGGCATGCGAAATGAGCTTTTAGATAAATCATGAAATACCAATATGGTTGTTTAGAGTCATTGAAGTTTTGGTAAAATATTTCCCTTCAAGGGTTTTATCTTTTCATTGAAAGTTATAAGCACACACTTTGACTGCAAGTTTTGTTTTGAAGTATTTACTATCTGATAAGACGAGATGAAGAAGTCAATATTTAAATGCTTAAGTGTTGCATATCTGATCAGGATTGGCGAAGATTTTTTCTTAAAAGTGGTTGTTATTTGTTTCCGTGTCCTTAGTTAAACACAAAGTTCTGTTTTACGCTCTGTTTAAGGTCACGGAGTGCATTTATGACCAGCTACTATCCATTCAGACTTGGGTTGCAAGTAAGTTATAGCTATAGATTCTTCAAGAACATGAATAGTTATTTATTGGAGTGGGTGGGTGGGAGTTTCTTTGACAAGTGGGGTGATGTTTGATTTTCATGCCGGAGTAAAGTTTCTAATTCCATGTACTTGAAGATAATATTGGAGAAATCGTAATTTATCTGCAATATAATTCAATATTTATCATAATTTGTACAGCATGTGCAGTACCTCTAAAGTATAATCATAATGCTGCATGGGTCTAGTACTAGAGAAATAATATATAATTTCCTGCGATAAGGTAAATCCATACACGCACACGAGACTCGTCATCTGTCTGTCTGTCTGTCTGTCTGTCTGTCTGTCTGTCTGTCTGTCTGTCTGTCTGTCTGTTTGTCTGTCTGTCTGTGTGCCTGTCTCTCTGTCTCTGTCTCTCTGTCTCTCTCTCTCTCCCCCCCTCTCTCTCTCTCTCTGTGTGTGTGTGTGTGTGTGTGTGTGTGAGAGTGTGTGTGTGTGTGTGTGTGTGTGTGTGTGTGTGTGTGTGTGTGTGTGTGTGTCTGTGTCTCTCTGTTTCTCTCTCCTTCTCTCTCATTCTCTCTCTCTTTCTCTCTCTCTTTCTCTCTCTCTCTCTCCTAAATCTTTTTCTATCTATCTATCTATCTATCTATCTATCTATCTATCTATCTATCTATCTATCTGTCTATCTATCTATCTATCTATCTATCTATCTATCTATCTGTCTATTTATATATCTATCTATCTATCTATATATCTATCCATCTATCTATCTACCTATCTGTGTACAGATATCAATCCTGCATTGATTTTATGTGGTCTGATAGCTCTGGATCTCCAGTGTTATTATTTCTTTTCCTCTTATTCCTCTCTACATAATATGTTTCTCCTAATCTTCCTTTTTCCCCTTTCCCCCGTCTAATCCTTAATGTTTGTTTCTTCTAATCCTCTACACTATATCCTCCTAATCCTCTACGATTTTCTTTAATTTTTATTATCTACTTCTATGTTTAATCTAACTGTAAGATCACGCAGCAGCAGATACCTACCACTAAGAACAAAAGAGAAAACATGCAAACCAAGTTTACAAAACAAGTTTCTTAAAATCTAGTATAATAAGGCTACTGTCAGAATAAACATCAAAGGATATTGCGGTTTCGAATATATACGTTTCGAATCTATCTATATAACTCTAAAGCTCTTGTGATAAATGTCTGCATGTGGTCGAATTGTCCATGTGATGTGATTTGTACATTAAGGTATCAGCTTTACTTTTTTATATTAAATTTTAATAAGATAAATAAAATATAATTTAATTATCATGTATACCTGTGTGTGTTTTTACGGTCCTGCACAACCAAGAAAACTTTCCCTCTGAGAAAATAAAGTATTATCATATCTTATCTTTTTCCTTCTGGAAATCCTCTATATTTTAAAATCAAAATCCCCTGTTTCTTCCTCTTAATTCTGTGCGCTTTCTCCTTGTTATCTTCTATACCTCTTCCCCTTAACAACGTTACGAACACAAATATGGGACCAGCAGCAGACTAAAGGCAATGTTACGGCACATTCCAAACCTTCATACACAAATAAGCAAAATAAATTGGCACATTTTATTGTTAACATGTTGTTGCCTGCTTTTTAAAGATTTAGATAAGGAAAATAGAAGTGAAAGACATTGGTATGAATTACGAGGTTAAGCATCTTTTTCAGAACACCCCAAAACAACGCTCACTCAGTGAATTAATTCTCAACGATTATCCTCCTAATCCATTATGCTCCCACCCCCCCACCCCATACCTTCTCCTGTGGCAGCATCTGGTGATCAATGAAGGTGCCCCTGTGTGCGCCCCCCTGGACAAGACATTCTTACCTCAAGTCCTCAAGAGGCATGGCTACTCCACACACATGCTGGGAAAGTGAGAGAGTGATATGCATGCAGTTCTCTAAATGCATAATATGTTCAATTTTTTTACGTGTTTCTTTTTTTCGTTTATGTGCCTCAGAATGATATCCTAGCTCAACCATGCTAGAAACTTTTTCTGGAAGAATGAGCATTCTCCCCATGCACTATAAAAATAACCTGAGCTACTCGTAAAATGCAAAGCATTTGAGTAACGGGGAAATTAATTTCGTGTCTCTCCTGAAAAAGTCATTTTAACCCTATCCGTACGCCTGGGTTCATTTTATACCGCAGAGGTTGTATTCTTCACATTTTAGAATATTTCTAGTTCGAAGATCTCTTTGATACTTTCAGCATTTCTCAAAAAATCATTTTGACTGACTGTTATGCACAACGTACTGATAGGACTTACAAGTAAATTTCCTCTCTGGAAAGTGGGTGCTCAGAGTTCCCCACGTCCTATGGATACGATAGTAAAACACGACGTACGGATAAATGTTTTTCACGTTTAGAGGATCTTCAGGATCGGGTGCCTTGCCGACTGGCACGGGCGATCATGGACCTCCTTAGAGGATAGCGTCAACAAAATCCTCTTGATTTCTGCAAAGGGCAGTTAGTTTTTCCTAATTATCTAATGATTTGTGTTAATTGCTTACCCTGTCGGTTGTTCTGTTTAGTAACTGAACAATATTTTTTTCTTCTTCTTTCACTGTGTGTTGACTGGACTGTCACATATCTGTGATACCTTTACCTGTGCCCCTTTTATTGCTCGTATTATCTCAGTGGGTTGGGGGTGATGAGAATGTACCTACTGCACGTTAGCTGTTCGGTTTGTTTGTTTGACTAAAGAGAAGCACATGGACATTATTAGTCATTAAGTACGAAGGAAAAACGAAGACGTATGGACAGAAACAAGAGAAAGAAAAAAAGACCTACCAGTGGCACACTAACAGAATGGTCAACACTTTTATCGTTAGGGTGCGACCCGCTGGCATCTATAGCGTAAAGGTTAGACAATTTGTTGTCACACATAAAAGACCTAAGTTCGATTCCTGTGAGGGGAGCGTTTTTATGGAGTATGTCGGTCTCTCTGCTGGAACATTAATTTATTCCCCTCAGTCCTGGCTGGCTCTGACGGGTAGAGTTAAAGTCATCTACTAAAATATCTACATTGTGTGGATGAGGGATTATAAGCACCGGCATTTAAATAAAAATAATGATACGATACAAAACATTTGAAAATGCTTCCTGATGTACCACACATGTGAGTAATGTTTACTTCGACTTTAATATAGATTAAACTGACTGTGGTTTTCTGTCTCTGTGCTCTCACCTCTTGATTGCGCTTTCCTGTTTTAAAGTGACTTTCTGCCTTATGGGCAGGCAACCTCTAAATAAACCCTGAGAAAAAAACCTTCTATCCTGAGCTACTGATAAATAAAGTGTGATGTAGAAGTCAACGGTGTTTTTGTGTTAATGTCTCCACCAGATGGCACCTTGGGTTCTGTCGCTGGGAGTGTACGCCCAGGTACAGAGGCTTTGACTCATACTACGGCTACTACAACTGCGCTGAGGATTATTATACCAAAATTAGGCGTGAGTCTGTCGTCAAGTATGATAACAAAACTGTTCGAAAAAATAAGTGTTGTCTTATGAGTGTCTTAAAATGGAGTCCATTTGTGAGGCAGCGTGGTGAAATCAGGCGCTCAACAAAATAATGAAATCGAAGAAACTTGCATTTTTACCCTCATTTGGCAATTTTATCGAATTGTAGTTGTTGCTTGTTCTTGTTGTGTGTTTGGGTTTATATTTTTTTTCTCAATACCCTTCATGTCCAATTTGAAGCCTAAACTTTTAAATAATTTTACTGAAAGATGTTGATTAAAGGCACAAAAACGTAAATTTGCAGTTTCCAGGGGACACTCAAGCTTTGGAAGTTACTAAACTTTGACAGTCATTTTCTCGCTCTTTTTGCCTCTGAAACCAGGCGACCGTCACCTACTTAAATTGCAAATATATTGACTTCTATTCAAAATATATGAGTAATTTTTTTTTCACGAGGAGCAAGACAAATGAACAAACATTAAAAAGATACCAATAACTCTTCTTACCCTAAAACTACTGAGTGCTTGATTCCACCGAGTCATGACACAAACATGTATGTAATGAGAGATTCCGTGTTCAGTTTTAATTGTTAATCTTTCTACCTCTTTTGAATGTGGTAAGGGTAAATTTAAAGCCCGTTCATCTTTACCCATCCCTACCGTTCACAATCTCCTGGCTGTTTTGTACATGAGGCGTATTATTTTACTTTTTCAAAAATGCTTGTCAGTTTCAACCTGACAAGAACTTTAGCTTCATAAGATGTAACATATTACATAATATACTTCCAGTTTTTTGTTGTTGTGTATGTTATTTGATGTGTTCTTCCAGTTTTGTATCATTTATAAGAGATATGTTCATCCAGTTTTGTGTTTTATGTATATCACCTTTGTGTGTACTTATCATGAGATATGTTCTTTCAGGGTTTTTTTATTTTTTTTGGGTGTATATGAGATAATAATAATATGTTCTTCCAGTTTTGTGTTTTATGAGATATGTTCTATCACCTTTGTGTCATTTATATGAGATATGTTCTATCATCTTAGTGTCATTTATATGAGATATGTTCTATCAGTTTTGTGTTGTGTATATGAGATATTATGTACCTCCAGTTTTGTGTTCTAAATGTGAAACAAGTTTTTGGGGGCTTGATTTTTTAAGAAACAGCAAAAACGTCTCCATTAAGACCCTTGGTCTCCTTTTTTCTATGTCTACAAAGACGATTATGTTGATTTGGCTTTTTTCTGCAATCGTGAATCCCTTTTGTTATCTCGCTTACTTGATTCTGTTCGTCAATTATTTCGATTTCTGCAATCATAATTGGGCTGATGTATGTATCTGTTCTGCGTCTTCCTCATAATTGTTTTTATGGCTGTACATCTTTCTATTTCCACGTTCATGATTGTGTCAAGTATTATTTATTATTTTTCTTTCATCCAACTAAACCTTTTATTTCTACATCTTTGTTCCAAGGTGATGGCTATGATTTCCACAATAATGAACAAGTCGACAGAAGTGCCATTGGGAACTATTCTGCTGTAAGTCCCTGAAAGATGTTAGGAAATGTAATTATACCTCTGTTGAAGCTCCTTAATAACTCATGATAAACATTATTTTTGAATATTCCTTTTTAAATTCTAAGATTTTATTATTAGTTTTTCTTTCTGTCTTTGGGTCAAGTATTGCAAAAACCCAAGTGTTCAAACAGTCCTTTCTATGATTTCTGGCTTATTGGAATGTATTCTGAACAGGGTTGGGGAGTGGGGGAGGGGGGGGGGTCTTTTCCTTCCCTCTTTCTCAATTTTCTCTGTCAGTTAGAGAACAGACGGTGACAACCCTCCCCCCCACGGATAAACGTTTTTCACGTTTAGAGGATCTTCA
>NW_004797442.1:1079783-1083483 GCF_000002075.1 Aplysia californica
CCCGAACACTGAGACAGTATTTCCTGTGTCCCCCTGCAGGTTCCCAAGCAATACTCCGACATGTATCCTAACGTCACCATCGAAGGAAGACAGATATTTTCAGGTAACCCACAATTTGTTTGACTTTTCTCTCTTTCAATTGCCTGCTATTTTTAGAAAAGATTATATCATATTTTATTATATGCTCCTTCCAACAAAAAATGCTGTAGGTTTTCAGACCCATTCAGTGTTGAAGAATAAAGTATCAAGACCATTTCATCATAATATGGACCGAGAAAAGAATTTAAAAATTTACAACCACACGCCAGAGAAAGAAATATGTGTTAAAAGCAACGAACACATGCAGGATGTCTTTCTGGTGTTGACAGTCAGTATCGCACAAAACTCTCAGACTGAATATCTGTTCTCTTTTACTTCTTCCGTGCCTAAACCTGGCTTGCTCTTCAGCGATTTTTCTTCCGCTGAACTAAAACCTCTCTACTTTTATATCATGACTGTACAACGCTCAGAACTTGTTTCCAATTGAATAGAGCGCTCCAAAAGTGATGTTTTTTAAAATCATTTTATCATTACGGTTTGAACAGTTTACTTAGCATATCTCATGGCCCCTCTCCCCCTGAAACACTTCCCTCCCTCATGAACAGGCATGGTGACAGCTGCAGACGACGTCGTGGGTCGGATGGTCAAGGTGCTGAAAGAGAAGGCCATGTTTGATGACACCATTTTCTTCTTCACCGCTGATGTGAGTGCTTTTGGGGGCGGGAAGGGTGGTTGGAGGTCGTCGCTTGTAATTTGTACTCTTGTTCTTCTGTTCAGAATTTTTTTAATGACATTACGAGCTTTGATAAAATTGAAAAAATGAGAACACCGCCAAGGTCAAATAAATTCGAGAAAATGAGCAAAACCCTTATTCGTGAAATGCAAATAAGTAAGTTCCGATTAGAGGGCTAAGATGAATTTTATATTGGACTTGACCTTGTTGTTGCATTCTTCGCATCTTTGAACAAAAATAAGTGGGCGTAGGAACAGAATATCGCTTCGTTAGTGATATTAATAGATAAGCCCTTTGTCACCGCTTTTGTCGATAAAGTTTTCAGGAAAATGTGGTTTAACCTTGTTGTTTTTCTCAGGTCTTCAATTGTTTTCCACCCCTTTAATGTGTACGAGTTTTTGTTATAAAATTATGTGTGTGTCGTTATTCGACTATATATTTTATGACATTTCTGTATTTTGAGAGCCAAGACAGAGTGGTGGCTATGTACCATATTACAGTCGGGCACGGATAACGCAAACATATTCTCACCCACTCGTAATTCAGATTGACTGAAGAAGAAAACTTAAAAAGGTATCAGTTTGGTATGGAAAATTATACGAGCAGTCCATGATTTCGAGTTGTCTGTGACTGTGTTTATCTGTTCCTGTCTGTATCACAGTGGTTATTTTTGGTCTTTTTGAAGTCTGGTGTGGTCATATTCTATTCAGACAGGTGGTAGGATGTCGGCGCCGTTCCGTATCGGTTAAAAAATGTTTGGTTCTCTCATTGCTACAGTGTTGAGCGCATAGAGCTTGCTGTTGAGCAGGGGTATGTGCCATACAATAAATTATGCTATCTATTATTATTATTGATAGCTTGTGAGGCCATCTCTTCAGACCACTGGCTGGATCCAGTACCTTATCACACTATCTACTTTGGGTTTTATTGATGTGCGAATCGTGCTGAAAAAAAAAGAAGAATTATTTCTCGGATTTTAGCCGCGATGGAAAAGTGTCACAACGTGATGGAATCAGGTGCTCCTCGGTTTTGGGGCATATGGGTTTATCGGTATCATCTTAAAGCCTGTTCATTTGCCTTCCTTTTGATTAAAAAAATTCCATCTGAGTTAAATAAAAGTCGAAATATTTACGATTGAATGAGGCCAGGGTTGCCTGGTTTCAAAGGTAAAATTAATTAGAAAATGGCCGCTAAGGTTTGGCAACCTCCAAAGCTTGAAAATCCTTAGAAACTGCAAATTTACCTTTTTGTATCTTATATCAACCTTTTTCAGTAAAATCAACACAGAAATGTATTTTTAAAAGGACCTTTAATGTGTTCAGTCAAAACACAAAAATTCTATCAAAATTGCCATACGGACAGATGTCAGTTTTTTCGATTTCGTTACTTTCACGAGCGCCTGATTTTACCATGATGCCTCACTAACAACTTTGTCAAATTTACAGGTTGAGTTAATACGATTTATTAGTATGAAAGCACATGTTTAACTTGAATGTAGAATGGCATCAATTAAACATCTACAAATTTGACTCGTGTATCGATTTCCAATCGAAATCTCCCTTAGCGGATAGTGAGAAATACGTCATGTTTTTCAGCACATCTCATTGTGGCTGATGTATGCTCTGGTGTGGTTTTCTCCTACTTTCCTACCAAACAACTATTGTTCTTATTTCTCCTCCTTCTTTTTGTGTTTATCTTTGGCACTTTGATGTTCCTTATTTTGTTCCTGTTGGTGCTTTACAATGTAATTTATGCTATAGCAGTGTAGCCGTTTCACCTATATTAATGATAATACCACCTTGCCTATAAAAGATAAATAATAATAACTGCATTCATATAACGTATTATATCCATGATCTACAGCAGGCTCTATATATCTGCTTTACAACTCTTGTTATTACCCCCAGCAGACCCTAAAATACGAAGAAACATTCTGGGTTCTCGGGGAAGCATACATAACGAGCATCCAATCAAGTGCTAAAAAAATGACAAACTGACGTGATCTCTTGTTGTCTTTAGTCAGGTAACTCTAGCCATTCCTGCCTGGATGGTGAAAAATATATAATAGTGTAAAGGACCTTTCACAAGAACACAATGTCAGGCCCCTGTCGCAAGTACCGGGATGATGAAAAATATTAATTGTTTAAAGTGTCTTTTCCAAGATCACAATGTCGACCCCTGCTGCAAGTGCCGTAAAACTTTAACTAGAACGAAAAATATCTCCACAGAATGGTGGCTGGGTATCGTTCCATGGAAACAACTACCCCCTGAGGGGTAGCAAGTTCACCATCTGGGAGGGCGGCACCCGTGTGCCCGCCTTTGTGCACGGAAAACCTCTGCAGAAAACGGGAGTGAGATATGAAGGGTAAGCAATTCTGTATAATTTATTAAAAAGTGGTGCGACTCATGCGGTTGTTCAGCTGTTCAATACTTAGAAATAACATAACATGATAGAAGAAAGGTAATCAGCTGTTCTATATTTAGATACATCGCGAGAGACTTGACGATGTTAGTGTTGATAACATTGGTTAGGATGTTTACAATGACGATGACAATGATGATTGCAATGACTGTTTTATATTTAAAGATGCATCACGACGGACACGACGTTAATGACAATGTGGACAATGGGATGACATCGATAATGATGTTGACAGGTTACAATGATAGTAATGGCATTGATGATGATGTTGGCTGCAACGATGATAGTGATGGCATTGATAATGATGTTGGCAGCAACGATGATAGTGATGACATTGACAATGATGTTGTCAATAATGAAGACAATGATGTTAACGATGCTTCTACTTGTACGTTTCAGTCTGATGCATGCTGTTGACTGGTTCCCCACAATTCTGGAGGCAGCGGGAATAAGTTACTCTGGTGAGGAGAAGCTGTATCTTGATGCTTTTTTCGGGGGTGGGGGAG
>NW_004797442.1:1084378-1090846 GCF_000002075.1 Aplysia californica
AAGAAGAAGAAGAAGAAGAAGAAGAAGAAGAAGAAGAAGAAGAAGAAGAAGAAAAAGAAGAAAAATCATTATTATTTCTATCATCTCATGTTTATGATTTCCCCTGTCCTGAATTCCCTCCAACAATTCCACTCTCTGTGACTGCCCAGACCCGGACAGTGACGGCATCAGCCAGTGGGAGTCAATCACTACATTGTCCCCCTCCAAACGTACAGAGTTTGTGTATAACTTGGACAACCACACTGACCCTGTTCAGGGACACGCTGCCATCAGGTGAGTCACAGCATAGCAGCATTATGTCATTGTTCACAACATATCAAGAACATGCGTGTTGTGAGTCACACAATAGTAAGGTCATCAAGTGAGTCACACTATAGTAGGACCTTTAGGTGAGTCACACTATACCGTGGTCATGTGGTGAGGCATGAGATAGCATGGTTATTTCATTGTTCACAAAACATCAGGGATATAATATGTCTTGTGAGTCACACAATATTATTCAGGGCCATCAGGGAAGTCACAGCATAGCACGGTTATGTCATTGTTCACAACATATAAAGGATATATGTGCTGTGAGTCAGGCAATAGTACGGCCTTCAGGTGAGTCACACTATAGCAGGGTCATGTTGTGAGACACACCATAAATATAGGGTCATGTGGTGAGTCACATCGTATCAAGTATATGTTGTGAGTCACGCATATTATGAAGGATATGAGGTGATTCACAATTTAGTAGGGCCATTGGTGAGTCACACAATAGTAGGGCCAATCAGTGAGTCACACCATAAATAAAGGGCCATGTGATGAGTCATATAATAGATATAGGGCCATGTGGTGAGTCACACAATAGTAGGGCCTTCAGGTGAGTCACACAATAGTAGGGTCATGTTGTGAGACACACCATATTATTGTCGGGTGGTGAGACACACCATAAATATAGGGCCATATGGTGATTCACACAATAGTAGGGTCATCTGATAAGTTGCACAATAGTAGGGCCATGTGGTGAGTCAGAACATAAATGGTCGCTTTTAATGGACAAGTGGGCTACCCCAGATTCGGGGTGTTCCAGAAATCTTGACCTACACCAACAGGAGAAGTTTGGTTTCATTCGTGTGTATATTTGTTTGGTTATAGAGAAAACTCTCTTTGTCTTTTAAAGAATCTGAAAGAGGTGCACAAACTTTATTTCCGATTTTCTCAAAACAGCATTTTTCGGGATAGCCCCCTTGTGCTTAAAAGTGTCCAAATATAGGGCCTTGCGGTGAGTCACAGTGTATCAAGGATATGTGATGAGTCACGGCATATTATGGAGGATATGTGGTGATTCACACTGTAGTAAGGTCGTGTGGTGAGTTACACTAAAACAGTGTGTCTATTTGTGATTGCAAGCATACTATTGTATTATTATGGTTATGTGCACAGATGTGTGTGGAAGAGAGTATATAATGGAACAGCGTGTGTGTGTACATGGGTGTGCACATGCGCGTGCGTATGCATGTGTGATCATTTTTATGTGTGTATGTCAGTGGGTGCGTATGTGTATGTGTATGTATGTATGTGTGTGTGTGTGTGTGTGTGTGTGTGTGTGTGTGTGTGTGTGTGTGTGTGTATACGTGGTGAAACACCACACCAATGTGCAAGGATGTGAACAATACAGGTGTATCTTATCTTATCTTTCCGTATCTTATCTTATCTAATCGTATCTTACCTTATCTTATCTATCTTATCTTAAAGGGCCATGTGGAATGTGTTAGTGTTTGATTTACAGGTGAGTGTGTATAGTAACTCGGAGATGTAAACATTATCATGTACAAAGTGAATGGTTGGTTGGTGGTCTGGGGTGGTTTGTTCCTTCTTTCCTATCAAACATAATCTATCGTCTTTATCCCTCCTCCTTTTTATGTTTCTTACTCTCTTGTAACATCTTTAATCTTCGGGACTTACATGCCTTCACTGGTTACAAATAGCGTAAGAGCCTTACTAAAACTTTAAAAATAACAAGTACATGGAATAATATTATGTTAAAGTTTTGCTTATGCAATGGCGGTGGGTGGACCAAAATGTGGGTGGGTTAAGAAATGGGTGAATGTTGAGTTCAAAGATCAGATTTCCTCGATTCAGAGAACATTCTATATTATGTGAGTATGTTTCATGCACACACTCACACGCACACGCACACAAATAACAGTGACTGGATTAGGCCTTGTAATCGCACAAAGTAAGAAATTCCGAAAGAGGGCCTATTGAAGATGTTTAGGTTACTAGGTCTCTGTAAAAAGTGTGCCATCAACTCCCCCCTCCCCCCCCCACCCCATTGTCAGGGCTTTTAAAGGGACTATAGCTCCCCAAAACAACAGTTTTTGCCGGATCTCTTGTTTCTTGTACCTTTTTTTCACGGAAAGTTTCATGATGATGTTTCTTGTACCTTTTTTCACGAAGAGTTTCATTAAGAGAAGAACGTGGGAACGGGTTCGTGCTTTGCTGAGCCCTAATGCAGAGCCCTAAAGACATTTGATTTTCTGTTAGGTTACTGTTGTAGTAAGCTATGGCATCAGTGATTGGATAAGCGTGCAACTAGAAGTGGAAGATTCTGAAGCAGTCTTAACGGTTTCAGCTAATTATTTCGTTTATTAAGAAACATTTATGTACTTTGGGAAAGAATAAGAAAGGTGGTAGTGGGTGGCGGCTCAAACCCTTTACTACGCCCCACCACGGAGCTTATGGTGGGTGTGAATCAGAAATGTGTACATGAATGTAAATTATGCTACTGTTTGGGTTATGGTGGGTATGTTCTAACACAAAAATGTGTGTGTGGAATAATAATATGTTAGTGTTTAGTGAGTTGCTGGTAGGTGCCCTTGTGTGATTTGCTCCTTCTTTCCTATCAAATATCTATCTACCTATCTCTCCTTGTTTTTAGCCTGTTTCTCTCTAGTAAAAACCTCTGCATGTAGTCTTTGATTGCTATATGATCTCAGTGTGTTGCAGGTGCCGTAAAACACTTTTTAAAGCTAAAAATGTACATGCATGTTGAAAGTGTTACTGTTTGGTTTATGAACAGTGCGCCTTGTAACACAAATATTGATAAATATATGTATGAAATAAGTTAGTGTTTTGATTTTGAATGAGTATTTTGTTTGAACACATAAATATGTACATAGAAAGGGTTGTAACTGAATCATGTGTGGGTGTGTTTCTGGTTTTAGAGTGGGAGACTTCAAACTGATCGAGGGTATCCCAGGACTTTACAATGGCTGGTACAAGCCTGACAACAGCTGGACAGGACTAGAACCGAGCTTTTTCGGTCACTCGAACTGGACCGACTTCAAAGGTCTCTACAACATTAAAGGTGAATGTGTGAGAGGGTGGTTGGTGGGTGCCGTAGTGTGGTTTGTTCTTTCTTTTATATCGAACATGTACCATCCTTATCTCTCTGCCTACTTTGTATTGTATATTACTCTCAGGCTGTCCCCGTCTTTTTATGCAAGAAAAATTCTGAAATCATGCAAACTGAGCCCAAAAATGTGAAAGTATGCGATTTTGTTAATTTTAACAAAAAACGATAAAGGAAAATAATCAGAAATTATGCAAAAAATGATCAAATTTTGCTAAATTATGCGAGGTGCATTAAACAACTTGGACAGCTCTCTGGTACTGCTTAATCTTTGACCTTCTTATGACCTAATTGTGAGGCATTATAAAATTTAAGTGGGTGGTTGGCGGGTGCTCCTGTGTTGTTTGTTCTGTCTTTCCCATATCAAACATCTGTCATCATTATCTCTTCTCCCTCTTTTCTTTGTATGTTACACTTGAGTAACAACGAATCTTTGGCACTTCTATGACCTGATTGACTTGCAAAACAATTCTTACAAAAAGTATATATATATATATCAATCACAGATGGAAGACAATAAAAAGGTTATGTCTTTTGTTTTTAAACAGGATTTTTTGAAGAATGTAAAAGATGAACTCATTTCCAATGATGGGACCAGAATCTGTTCCCTTTATTTTATAATATAGATCTAAATGACCCCCAATTACTGACATAATGCTCATTAACTTGTACTGTGTTGAAAGGAATGTTTAATATAAGAAATGTCTCGGCAAGTCCCAGAATGAAATGTATATTACACTAGTAGCCCCTCATTCTTCTGGCTGAGACTAACGGTAAGCCACCTCACATTGTTTTAATGCTTGCCAATGATCTAGGTTCGTTTAAAACAGAAACGAGAATTTGATTTAAAACAAGTCTTTTTCACGGAAAGCCCCACAATGTGTTGTTTATGTTATACAGATGACAAGTATGAACTCAACAGCTTGCAACATACTCAATAACCAGAATGTGCTGTTCATTTGTAACACAGATGATCCGCACGAGCACACCAACTTGTACGACAAACTCCCAGAGGTGGTGAAGAAACTTCAGGCCCGTATGTCCCACTACTACACAAAGATGGTGCCGGCCAACTACCCACCCCAGGACCCCAAAGCTGATCCCAAGAACTTCGACATGTTTTGGCAGCCAGGCTGGTGTTGAGAGGTCCAGAGATTATCAGAATCTATCAGTGTACTCATAGTAGATTGTGTGCTGTGACATATTATTATATTATTATTTGTGTGCTGTGACCAATTAATTGCGTACAATGACACATTAATTTTGTCTACGGTGGCATACTTGTGTACCGTGACATATTTGTGTACTGTCACATAGTTGTGTGCTGTGACATATTTGTGTACTATGACTTATTTGTGTGCTGGGACATATTTGTGAGCTGTGATATATTTGTGTGGTGTGTGCTGTGACATATTTAAGTGATGTGACATATTTTTGTGCTGTGACTTATTTGTGTGCTGTGATATATTTATGTGCTGTGACAAATTTGTGTGCCGTGACATGTGTGTGCTGTGTGCTGTGACATATATGTGTGATGTATGCTGTGACATATTTGTGTCCTGTGACATATTTGTGTAATGTGTGCTGTGACGTATTTGTGTCCTGTGACATACAATGTGTGTGTTGTGTACTGAGAAATATTTTATGTGTGTGCTGTGGCTTAGTTATTTCTGCGACACAGTTGTGTACTGTGTGCTGTGGTGTGATGTAATAATCAGCGGGGAGATTTTCATGGAGCAAAAGGATAATCACACAAAGCTATATTGAGATGAGATGCAGTATTTATTGTGGTTTTTGTTCATTACTGGTATCATGTTTGATGTCGTGTCTAGTTTTGTTGTTGTTGTAATATTATTATTATTATCATCAAATTGACTGTAGGGGAAATGTGGCATTGAGGTAAAGTACAGTGCTTTTCTCTCTTGCCAAAGGAACTGATTTTGAACCCCGTCCATGCCAGCATGTCTACTAATTTCTCATCTTCTTCTTCTGCCACTTTTTCCCCTCCTCATCTTCTTTGTTTAAAAAAAAAAAAAAAAAAGAAAAAGGGTCTTACTCTTTTGTTATTGGTCCTTTTGCATGGCTGTTGAAGTAACCGTATATATTTTTTAAAAATTATTATTATCGTTGGCTTAATGTTACTTCTCTGGGACTTGGGAAATCTGAAAATAGTCCCAATTTTTGTAGTTTTTTAATGGTGTCCTGGGTGCATAGAAATTTTATTTTGTTTTGACGAATTGCTTTTTTCCACCTGCTTTTTATTTTACCATTGTCAAGTAGTAATGATACTGTGTAACTTTACCCTTTTTTATAAAAGAAAACTATTTATCAATGAAAGTTCTCAACAAGTTTTGTACTTTTAAAGTGCCATGCATGCAACATCTATCTATCTACCTTTATGTACTTTATGTATTTTATTTTGAAGCGCAAACGGCCTTGTTGAAAAACTTACTTCATACTTATAACGTGACGCAAGACCAAAAGTCTTTCAACTTTGTGTTCTACAATTTTAAGACATTTAATGTGCTTTTTAAAAATATCTTTGTGAATGTTTTGTTGTTTTGAGTTGTTGTTTTTTAAGTGTAGACTCATTTTGAAGGAAAGTACCGCTACAAATGGTTGAGAACAGCTTCAGTTTCATTTTGTAAGTCACACACTCAACTCATTAAGCCCGTGCCATAAGGCTGACAGTTTCGGCAAAGGACCGTCTGCCATATATCACATAAAATATGATTGGCACAATTAAAATATTGTTCAATATGGTCGCAAGGTAATGAAAAAAGGCAGATTTATATATGGGCTGTGGGTGGGGTGGGGGTGAGGGTGGTGGTATTCACAAGAACAGTAAGTGAAATACCGTTTCCCCAAGTGCGTGCAATATTAATAGTCTGGATTTATTTTTTTCCATTTCAACTAGGTTTGTCCTGGTAAAAGGCTATATTTTTGACATGATATACTTTCATTTTGCAATATATGTATTCCACTTACAAAGTTGTTTTTTATCCGCAGTAAATTTTGTACGTCTTTCAGCTCAAGATTTTTAATGCCATAGATTGGTGGGGGGGGGGGGA
>NW_004797442.1:1091602-1104454 GCF_000002075.1 Aplysia californica
TTTATTAATTTTTGTTTTGTTTGATTGTTATTGTTGTGTTTTTTATTGTTGTTGGTTTTTTTTAGAAACTAAAGCCAAAATTAACATTCTGATCTATTTCGATGCTTTCCGAGGTAAGTGAGCAGGCACGCTTAAGACAATTTGTTTTTGTCTCTGCAATTTGGTAATTATAAATTTGTGACGAATCTGTTTTATATTTTGAAAAATTTGGCTATTATTCATTGATATTGTGTCAATAATTTCTTTTTGTTTTTTTTTTGTTTTTTTGTTTTTACGGTGAGCTGGTATCATTTCTCTATCGGTTGGTTTATGTTGTGAGTTAGGACTCTGTAGCCTTTGCTATTAGTGCCTTGGCCAGTGCATTAAGTTGAATTTGATTTTTTGTAACATTTATACAAAATAGGAATGCTCAGATTCAGAATAAAAGTTGTATCATGTACGAAAAAAAACAGTTTAAAAAGACAGAAATGTGTACTTACTTTTTTTCTGCCTTGAAGGAAAAGAGAATAGTTCAGCTTGGTTGATGTCCAATAAAAAAAATGTGCAACTGTTTGACACGAATTTCCTTGTAAATGTTCCTTCCGTTGGCTTATATTTGTAACAGCGTTATAAAAAAAAATGCTTATTTAAAGTGTTCTTGTTTGTATCATGTAAAAATTCAAATACTTGTATATAACATACACGCACACACAATCTTCAAAAGTGCTAGCATAGACACCAAATAGTTTGAACTTTACTCTCTATACTCTATTGTTTATGGAGAATAAAGCAACAAGAAGAACTAACTATTATTTTCATGCATGATGAAGACTGCTTTGGACTTTTATAAGTTCCATACACACAATATTTTTTAAAATTTGCACAAACTTATTTAACCCTTTTATACTCTTTGAAAACTATGTTTCCCTCAGAGAATAAGAATCAGTTTCATGACTTCGTGTAATTCTTTTTAAAATCACAAAAACGATTTTGAAAGGTAAAAAAAACAACAAAAAACAGAAAAAAAACAACCAATAACAAATCAGGATTGAAAGACTAGTAACCAGGCCCTTAGTTCCTCCAGACATTGTCTTCTTCTCCTCCGTCAATGTTATGCTTTGACTTTGAGCTAAACGTGCCTGTGACGCAATCGTTATAGTCTTTGCCATTTCACGCAGAAGACCTGAGTTCAGTTCTCTAGTGGGAACTGGGACATTATCATAATCATTTAAGTCTCTGCTGCTTGGACGTTGTAATATCCCACTCAGTCCAGTGTACCGGAGTCTGTGGTGTAGAGGTTAGGCACTTTGCTGTTACAGCAGCAGACCCGAGTTTGATTCCCCAGTGGGAGGAAATTTTTATTGAGCAAGTATCTCGGTCTCTCTGCTGGGATGTTATAATATACCCTCTCAGCTTGCGGGTGGTTGGAGTGTGCCACTAGTAGGTCATACTTATTTTTTCTATGTCTGTCAGTTTTACTTTTCCAGCATTAATGATCATTACTGAGTAGATGTGCTTATCTTTACTCAAACACACAACTGGTGGGTTCTGACAGGCATGGTAGGAAGCCTGCCTCCTAAATGATCCAAATTATGTTGATGGGTGGACGTCAGAATTTCAAATAGTGACTCGCAGGAAACAACTTGAATTAAGGGTGTCAGGGAAACACCGAAAAGTCATAATATCCCAATTGAAAGAGCTGCGGAGCTGGCCTACCATAGAAAACTGCATCTCCCCATAATGCTCAATAGAAACAAATGATGAAAAAGTAAAACTAAAGTAGATAAACAACTATTTCCAAGAAACAAAGAACAGATAGATATGAAATGCAATTCATACCAACTGCAGTGAGACTCACAGAGCTACAACAAGGGGTTTGAGGCACGAGCCAGACGTTGTGTCCTTGGGAGAGGAACCTTACACAGGTGTCAGTGGGTACTCACACTTAAACAAAGAAGGATCTCGTCAGTATGTTTATATTTTATATCCTTTCTTCTTTTGTATATGGATGAGTGCACCTGACCTTTGTAACGCCACTGCCATTTTTAACAAAGAATAAAGTTTGTCATTATCATTCTTTTCTGGATGCATCAAAGTTTAAGTACAGTATGGGAACTGACCCTAGTAAACTGGAAACAGCAAAACATTGAAACACAAAATCATAAATTGTAATAAATTTATTTTTCATACTCTGATCTTGAGTATTGATATCATCATGAGTATATGTTTTGTCTACAATTGTATAAATCCCAACAAGAAGATCGTCATCCTTGTGAAATGACTGGCTTACCCACAAATTATCAGATTTAGAAAAAAAAAATTTACCAATCGACAGTAAATCATCCATTTCAAATGCTCCACTCATTTTTAACTTGAAATGCTAAAGAAAAAACATTTGAAATAAAGTCCAACAACCAACATGCTGCCAGTTGCTGCATGATGAAACAAAATAAGCTTTTCACTTCTCCTCTAGAAAATCTACTGCACTCGGGTCAGCCCGTCTCATCACAAGGAGGACAAGATTCAGATAATCATTAAGATATGAAATTGGGTAAAATAGTAATCTTTATGATATAAAATTGAGAAAATAGTAATCCTTATGATATAAAATTGGATAAAACAGTAGATTAAGTATGGGTAAAAGCACAATAGTAGTAGTACAACACAAACAGGTAGGAAACATTCGTTCAGCTGGTCCAATTTGTAAAATAGATTCCTTTCTCAGCACAAAAATTTTAATGACAAATTTTGATACAATTTAGGTCAACATGACTGACCAGTTAATCACAATAATAATATTAGAAGTGTATGGAGTATGGGTTTAAAGCCCGCATCAACACTATTAGGTCGTTCAAGAAGTTGAACCTTCGAATTAAACGTCTGTCTCTGATAGGACCAAGCCAAATGGGTTGAGAGCCTTGAAAACTCCACAAACCCAGTCTGGGATTTAAACCAGGGCCATCTGTACCGTAGTCATACATGAAACAAACAGAGTAAATGGAGTCCCCTTATAATAATAATAATATCGGAATTGTGAAATTGTGAAACAATATATCATATCTGCACCCCCCCCCCCCCCCCCCAAAAAAAAAACAACCCTGGAAAAGATCCATATTGGGACCTGTCACACCTGCGATAACAAAAATTCCAAGACAAACTGCACACATTTTATATAATTTTTGTGTGTTTACATTAACTGTAACACCCTTTACAATACAATAAAGGCTATGAAACAGAATTGTCATGTCTTGAAATAATTTTCTAAAATTGCATGCATTTGATACCAAGATTCAGATAATGTTATTTTTATTTCACCTGAACTGTCAAAAAAAGACTGGAATGTATCTCGAAGCACATTGTCAAGGAAACAGCAAGACTGTCATGGAATAATAGATCTATATAATTGTCAGTAATAAGTACAAGCATAGAGAATAATCAGGTAAAAAAAATACATATTAAAAATATAACAATCTTGTGCATAAAATCTTAAAAGGAAAGACTTATAAAATCCATCATTAACTTTTGTATAATAGAATATTGTAAAACCGAAAAATCAATTAACTCATCAATTTACCATCAGCCACAATAAATCACCGAGAGATCAAGAGATCTGAATTGAGAATAATATTCAGAGTTAGCAAATTACGACATAGGTACACGCACAAATAAAGTTCACAAAATTTGAAGACGTTACTGCTGAGACCAGGTCAACTTACATATATCTGGTATGCTTTGGTCCATACATTGGGAAAGTTTGAGCTATTTGAACGACTCCAGTCTTCATCTTAAGGATTGTAAATGACTAGGAACGAAGAAATCATAGCAAGGGGTAAACATCAGGGCAAGGAGTTTCTAGAACTAGAAGCTAGCAGACGAAACATAAGCATCACCCAGGGAATTACTCAGGCTAGAAGTTGTAATCTTCACAAAAGTTTAACAACAATAATACAATCGTTTAAGTACAATCACCAAACTAGACAACAGAAACATCCCTATTTCAACAACTAACATACCAAAACATCTGGTCATAAGAAATTATATGACTTTAAAATATATTGTTCATCATTACATATACAAATACATGACCCTTCACCAACATGGCATATATATCTTGCCCGAATAAGCCCCCTCCCCCTTCCCCCCAAATCCCTACATGACTCCTTGCATTAATCTTATAAAGTTATTTGTAATAATAAAAAACGCAGCCAAAACCCCCCTCCCCCTCCCTGAAAACCTAATTTGGGCTTCACTATATATTCCCCCCCCTCCCGTTAGTGGAAAGCTTATAGATTGCAACTCCATATCTGCAGTCTAGTCTGTATCGTCTTGACCTCTCTGTATCACTATCACAGAGTTTAATCAAGGCCGGCTGAATGCCCAATGTAGCAAATTCTCAAATCAAATTATAGAATCTAGATCCAATGAATTTCATAGATCTAGATTTACACAGGCTCCATCATTTAACAAATTCACAGGCATTCTTGAATGCAATGAAATGAGTTTGACATAGCCTCAACATATTGCACAGATCCACTGAATCACATAGCTCAAGAATAGTGTAACCATTCAACAGAAATTCACTCACGTTCTCAAGTCTTTTTCTCTCCAGAATATCTTTCAGTCTATAATAATTCATTCACTGCTATGCTCTTGTTGAGCACAGGGATTAAACTGAACTATATGAAAAAGCTGCTGAAATGGAAAAGTGAAACTAACACTTCCACTCTAGAAATCAATTACTGTCGCGAGGAACAGGTAGCCCACAATTTTTGTGATGGCGGGTTCAGGGGTTGGACATTTTGGCTATATTATGTAACCCAAATAAATAGGCCTACTTTCAACTTTAAAAATAACAATGGAAACCACTTTAAGAATCAAAAAGGTATTATATAACCCAAATAAGTATGTTCAACCTTTAAAAATAACAATAAAAATTACAATGAGAATTATAGTACATGTAGTACTAAAACTAAAAATATGAGCACCGTTGGGGAATTGGTTATTAAGGCTATATATATATATATGTAGCTCAAATCAATTAAGCATTACCAATCTTAATAATAACAATAGAAACCACTATAGGAATGACAAGAGTATTAAAACTAGGTATCCCAGCACCAGCAGCAGCAACAACAACAACAACAAAACAAGTAACAAAATTCATTTCCAGAGCAACTCATCTCAGCATGTCTTCACACCTTTTACATTCTCTTAAGCAAAGGAGAAAAGGAAGAAATCCCCCCCCCCCTCCCCCACCTGCTGGTTTATTATGTCACAGCACACAATTATGAGTCACGACGCAGTGGAATCAGGCGTTCGTAAATTGTAAATAGAGTTATTGGTATCATTGTAAAGCTTGTCCATATGTGCTGCTTTGAATGAGAAAAATATTCATTTACCTTGAATACAAGTCGATATATTTGCGAATGAAGAAGGTGGGGTCAACTGGTTTAAGACGTAAAATTAGTGAGAAAATGCCCCCCCCCCCCCAAAAAAAAAAAAAAAGTTATTTCTTTAGCTGGAATGTCTGTGGAAAATGAAAATTTAAATTTTTTGTGTCTTCAGTCAATGTTTCTCAGTAACATTCACACATAAATGTGTTCTTAAATGGGCATGAAAGGTGAAGTCAAAAAACAAAAATTCAATAAAATTCACAAACCTGCAGAAAAATGCCAGTTTCTATTTACTTTGATTATTTTGACGAGCGCTTGATTTCACCACGCTGCCTCACGTATGTCTCAGCATTGAGCACACAGTTGACCTCTTGACCGCTCAACACCAACCTGGCTGCCACCACAGGTCAAAGTTCATGGGGTTTCCTTTGGGGTCCTTTGGTGGGTAGTTGGCCGGCACCATCATTGTATAGTAGTAAGACATACGGGCCTGGAGTTTCTTCACCACCTCGGGGAGTTTGTCGTACAAGTTGGTATGTTCATACGGATCATCTGTGTAACAAAATTTTAAAAAAAACACATGTTGGTCTTTGTGTTCATCTGGGTCATCTATGTGACATGCACATCATAACGATGGTCTCCGGCACAAACCATCTCACTCTGGAATTTCCTGGAAAACTTTTATACCTTTAAAATAGCTCAACAAGGGGTGACGCATATTGTATAAAATTTAAAAAAATATCTTAGCTCTAAAACTAATACAAAATAGAGAAACAGTCACATGATCAAACCGCCTATGTCTGGAAGCTTCCGTCAATAGCGTCACAACACACCTGTGTCGGCAACAAGAAAGCATTGGAGAATTCTTTCATCTAAGGGATTATTTCCCTTTGAAAAAGTTTTTTCCCATCTCCTGTAAAATTCATGTTTTTAGACTTACATGGTTTGTGCCCGAGACCATTGATGTGTGAGGTGAGCTAAAAAAAAATGAGCAGCTTCTCGCAATCCCTGAATGGCGATATAGGCCGAAAATCGACAGAGGGGTCAAATTTTTAGATTTTCAACTGATGCCATATTTTTTCGTCAGGTGAAATCCATCTTTTATCCTTCCATACAAATAAATTAGAGTATGTTGTATGTCTATTGTGATTATTTGGATCAGGCAGAGGGCAACAAGGGATTCTCCAACAAAACATTGCATTCACATATTATATTATTTTATTTTGGACATAATTCAGCCTATTTAAAAGATAACACCTCTGAAAACTGACATGCCATCTCTTATAAAAATGGACACAAAAGATAGAAAGATGTAGTGAAATGTAGAGAGACATCCAAAAGCATCTAGATTTAAACCTAGGCCAACTGGCCTCCTCTGGGACAAGAGGCAGTGTGCGTGTGTGTGTGCATGTGTGTGTGTGTGCATGTGTGTGTGTGCATGTGTGTGTGTGTGTGCGTGTGTATGTATGAGTCTGTGTGTGTGTGTGTGTGTGTGTGCGTGTGTGTCTGTGCGTGTATGTATGTGTGTGTGTCGTGCGTGCGTATGAGCATACAAGTGTACATGAGTGTAGGTGCGTGTGAGTGTGTGTGGGTGTGTGTGTGTGTGCGTGTATGCATGTGTGTGTGTGCACAAAAGGGTGCATGCCTGAGTATGTGTATGTGTCCCCTCTCACCTCTGATGTTGTAGAGACCTTTAAAATTGGTCCAGTTAGAGTAACTGTACGGGTCCATTTGTACGTGCAGGTCTGAGTAGTCTGGGTTGGGCTTCTCTCCTGGCCAGCTGTCGTTCGGTTTGTACCAGCCGTTGTACAGCCCTGGGTAACCTTCGATCAGTTTAAAGTCGCCCACTCTGAAATCAGAAACAAAACTCACCCATAAGTTAACACTAACATGTACACATTTCTGTATTAAAACACACTCAACAATAACCCAAACATTTAGATTCTGAACAACATAGTGTATATATTACGTATGCACGGGTAGGACACAGACAGCTTGAAAAAAGAGGCAAAATAACCTTCGTATAACTCATATGTTCATCCCATGAAATGCAACAACTTTTTGATGTCAAGCACCTTTGTTAGTGGATTTTTCATTAGTCTCACAACCACACTTAAAAAAAAAGCAAATCAAAGTTTTTTTGGTTATTTTTACAAATTTGTTTTTTACCAGTCGCCTTAAATCTAGATCAACAGTGCAACAAGGAGCAGCTATTCTATATCAAAGTGATGATGTCCACCTTTTACTGCCTTGTTCGGGTCTTTTGGAAAGTTGTCCATTATATGGGTCTTATTTCATATCCCATGATAAAAGCAGGGCAACTTTGAAGCCTTGATATTTAGGTAAGAGTTTGAGCTCAATATGCAACAATATATGTATTACAACACACTAACCCATATAGTCCAGACAATAAGTGATATCATGTACACAATATCTGTTTGACAACACACTATCCCACAATACAAATACCTATTTAGCTGTGACTTGAAAATGATGAAATGGTATAGGTATCAACACTATTTGGTTATTTAAGAAGTGGGACCTCCCCAAAAGCAGGGCAACTTTGAAGCCTTGATATTTAGGTAAGAGTTTGAGCTCAATATGCAACAATATATGTATTACAACACACTAACCCATATAGTCCAGACAATAAGTGATATCATGTACACAATATCTGTTTGACAACACACTATCCCACAATACAAATACCTATTTAGCTGTGACTTGAAAATGGTGAAATGGTATAGGTATCAACACTATTTGGTTATTTAAGAAGTGGGACCTCCGAGTTTAATTTTCATCTCCGAAAGGTCCGAGCCAAACTTGAAATTTGTGTAAAGTTCCTTTCCCAAGGACACAACGTCAGACCAAGCTGACGTTCAATCCTCTGCACCCGCAATCTCACGATTACAGGTCCAGTAGCCTAACCACTAGGCCACCAAGCCACCTATGCTATGACCAAGCCCAAGCCAATTTCGGGTACTCCCTCACCCCAGTCCCAGCCAATACAGCAGTATTTCAGAAAAAGAGGCATGTATTCTAAAAAGTTATATAGTATCTTTGTAATGAGGTTTAGATAATAACATCTAACAATGTTTAAAGGTGAATGAACAAGAACAAACATTAAGAAAATTAAAGTTACATTAGGTTCGTTAATTTCTCAAAATGCACCAAATTCACTACCCACCCAAAACTGAGAATATACGCTCTTGGGATGGTGGGAGGTACAAGCGCTGCTGAAAATATATGGGGCTGGAAGGGTTAATACATGGCCCTGCAATGCTGTGACTCACCTGATGGCCGCATGGCCCTGAAAGGGAGTAGTATGGTTGTCCAAGTTATACACAAACTCTGTACGTTTGGAGGCCGACAATGTAGTGATGGACTTCCACTGGCTGATGCCGTCTCTCTTCGGATCTGAGCAGTCATAGACGAGGGAATTGTTGACAGGTTAATTCAAGACAGGGAAAATCATAAGCATGAGACCCTCATCAGTGGAGAAAATTGTTGTATGTAAAAATAAAATCAAAAACAGGAGATCATCATCGGGGAGAAAATAGTTGCATGTTTTATTACCATTAAAATCATTAGAATGAGATCATTGTCAAACATGGAAATACTGTACGTTTTATCATCGGTAAAATCATAAATATTATTTCCATCATAGAAGAAGAAAATTGTATGTCTCACCCCACTACTCAAATCATAAACATGAGACCACTATAAAACAGAAATAATCAAATGTTTTATCACCAATAAATTGATACAATATATCACAAAAGAAAATTGTTGTTTTTGTCTCACCAATAAAAATCTCGAATATGATATTATTATCTGGATCTAACCAATTACGTGGAAAAAAATGTACACACATACAATCGAAGTAGAACAAGATCAAAACTTATTGTCGAGGAAAAAAGTGGAAATCTTCATTGATTCAGCCCACAGCACCGCTCACAGAGGCTGACTCTCTCCTGTGTTTTGACGCATAGCAGCTCGGAGCGGCTCTTATATATTGCTTCCTTTCTTCACATCACTTTTTTCTCTTCTTTATTCCTTTCCACTTACATTTTTTAAACTCTTTTTTCCGGCGTCACTGAATAGTATTTTTTTTATTCTGAACATTTCTACATGCCACACAAAGGGTTTTATCAAATTTAGATATTCTTATATTAATTTTTGTGAGACCTCCCATAAGGTTAAGAAGCGGTCACAAATTATTTGCGTCTGGAGTCAAGTTATATGCAGGCTGAATCAGTTAAGCAGGTGGTCCTCATAGAAAGTGTCATTAAAATAAGTGTCACCGCGCGGAGGAGTCAGGCACTGGTCAATTTTTGGCTTTGGCCATGTGGAGTTATTGGTATCTTCTTAAAGCTTGTTCATTTGTCAATCTTTGAGGAAAACAATGTCCATCAGTCTTGAATAGTAGTCGAGACATTTGCGAATGAACAAGGTGGGTTCACCTAATTCAAAGGTAGAGTTAGAAGCAAATGGCAGCCAAAGTTTAGTGATTTCCATAGCTTGAAAGTTCTTGGAAATTGAAAATTTACATTTTTTGTGCCTTAAATCATGCCTTTCAGTCAATCAAGTAAAAAAACATTTTGAGCCCCCCCCCCCCCCAAAAAAAAAAATTCAATAAAAATTGCCAAACCGGCAGAAAAATGCTGATATCCTTAATTTCATTATTTTGACTAGCATCTGATTTCACTGCAATGCCTCACATATATAAAAATACAAGAGGGGAAGTGGAAAGTGGTTCTTTGTACAGGTTTTCGTCTCAGACAAGTGGTTGTTATAGCAGGTTAGACAGTATTCAAACGCAGAAATCTCCCCCTCCTTCAAAAATTTAACCTCACCAGAGTAACTTATTCCGGCTGCCTCCAGAATTGTGGGGAACCAGTCGACCGCATGCATCAGACTGAAACACACAAGTAGCAGCATCCTTAGCATCATTGACATCATTGCTGACAATATCATTTTTATCAATGTCATTGCTATCACTCATTACTGCCAACATAGTAAACTACCAAGACAAATTTCTCCCTAAGAGATGAATAAAGATTGTCATTGTCAATATCACTACAGTCATCATTATCACTGTCATCACTATCATCAAAGTCATCATCACTGTCAACATAGTTATCAAAGTTATACAATGATCTTTGCAATGGGCACCACTTACTGGTAATATCTCTGAAGATGTATCCAAATTCAAAACAGCTTACTCGTCCTATCAAGCACGATGGATCTAAATATAGAACAAGTTACCTGTCATCTCTCAGGATGTATATAAACATATAATAGTTTACAATAATAATAATAATAATAATAATAATAATAATAATAATAAACATAAACAGCATTTATATAGCGTATATCCCTACTCGACAGCAAGCTCTATGCGCTTTACCTGTCATGTCTCTAATACCTGTCATATCTCTCACAGAGTGTCTAAATATAGAAAAGCGAAACTAGAATCTCTCATAACATTTCTAAATGTATAGAAAAAGTTACCCGTCATATCTCACTCCAGTTTTCTGCAGAGGTTTCCCGTGCACGAAGGCGGGCACACGGGTGCCACCCTCCCAGATGGTGATCTTGCCTCCCCTCAGTGGGTAGTTGTTCCCGTGGTAAGGTACCCAGCCACCATTCTGCGGAGATGACCACACTAAAATATCACTAAAATCCAAAATAACTAGTGTGATAAGGTACAGGATCCAGCCATTCTACTTGAGAAATGAGCAAAAAAGACATCAAAAGACCAAAAATGACTATTGTGATTCAGTATGGTGTCCAACCACCATTCTCTTGAGATGATAACAGAAGGTATCAGACAACTTGTCTTCTCCTTCCCCCCCCCCTCCTCAACTCTCTTAACACAATAAGGTCAGATGACAGGCACTTTTAAAATGGTAAAAACACAACAACAAATATTTGTACACATTTTGGCAATTAAAAAAGCTCCATTTTTTAAATAAAGGCATCTCACATCCTAAAATTATTTTTTTTAGTAGAGCCTATTCAGCGCTCGCAACTGGATAAGGTCATATGAGCGCAAGGAGATTAGAAGTGTTTCAAGAGAGTAACAAACATAAAAAAGAAGAAGGGGAGATAAGGACGATCGATGTTTGATAGGAAAGAAGAAGCAAACCACACCAGAGCACCCGCCAACAACCCACATCCTAAAATTGTCCACATTCAAAGTCTGAACAGATGAAACAAGATTCCGAATCCTGACATCAGTCTGAACAGACCTACAACTAGTGGTGATGTCGAACCAACCCATCCACCCACCAACTACTCACATCAGCAGTGAAGAAGATGATGGTGTCATCAAACATGGCTTTCTCTTTCAGCACCTTGACCAGCCGACCCACGACCTCGTCCGCTGCTGACACCATGCCTGTGTCCACAAGACAGGGAAATGTTTCATGAGAGGGCCAGACAGTCCTTTTTTTTTTTCTTCTTAAAATTGATAAAGCAAAATCAATTTGGCACAATTAATCTTTGCCCCTCTCCCCCCCCCCCCCTCCCCCTGTCTTTATTTCACTTCTTAAAATTAATATGGAAAAATAAATTGAGTACACTTAAGCCTGGATGATCAATTGCAAAAAGAGGGCATGGCAAAGAAAATATGAAAATTGAAGCTGAAGATGTAAAGATACGGTTGGTTTTTTTTCCAACTTTACATTTAAAAAAAAAGAAAATTGAATGCTTAAATTAACTTTGACATTCCTTTAAAATTTGGATGCCATATGACTTTACAGTGACATTCCAATATGACTCCCATAGAATTTTAGTTCTCTCATGTTCGTTATAATAATCATATTATTTTAGAGTAAATAATAAAGAATCCGAAATTGCACCCAAAAAAAAAGGCCAAAGTCTTTCAATTTCCCTTCCACTGTTTTACTTTAACAAACAAAAATATAAAGGACGTGCAATTTTTTTATTTCATTAGTACATTAATAATGTGACCAATGTTCCCCCCTCCCTCTCCCCCCAAAAACAACAAAAAAACAACAACCTACCCCACTCCCCCAACAAAAACAAAAAATGAAACAAAACAACAACCCTGAAATGTAAGGGTGAAGTGAAACGGATAATAAAATCATAGTTTAATGCAACAATATGTTACTGGCTCTGGTCAGTTTTATCGGAACTGTCCCACTGTCCACTCAGGGTTCAAGAGTAAAATGTTACAATAAAATTCGAAGACACCTGGACACGTTTTGTGATACCTGAAAATATCCGTCTTCCATCGATGGTGATGTTCGGGTACATGTCGTAGTAACGTAAGGGAACCTGCAGGGAGGCAAAGACCAAACTGACTCAACATTTGGGGGGCGGGGGGAGCTGAAATCCAACTAGAAACAAAACAGGTGGGAGTTCTATAATAGATGAACGACAACAAAAACTGTAGTTATTTAAATCCTATTGTTGATACCAAAAAAGACAAGAAAAAAAGTATCCCCCCCAC
>NW_004797442.1:1105920-1111558 GCF_000002075.1 Aplysia californica
GTAGAAAGGAGAGGTGAATGTGATTTTGAAGGGTCAAAACTACTGAAGAAGTGAAGCTCAAAGAGAAAACTCCAACTAATTTCAGTAATATTTCATATACAAAGCTGTCCACTGGTCAATTAAATATGAAGACCTGAGAACAGCACCACAGTCAAGTCACATTTAGATGATTGCAAGAAAATGAGCAAAAACCTCATCATGAAATACTTCAAGTAAGTTCTGAATTGAGGGCTTGAATAGAATTTTAAGTGGACTTGACTTTTTTGTTGCATTTGGGCTTTGCATCTTTGAACAAGAATAACTGGTCATAGGAACAGAATAGAGCTTCGTCACTGTTACTAGCAGAGTAACAGATAGCCTTTTGTCACTGCTTTCGAATGATACGCAGAACGCTCGTCTTTAGGAAAATATGACTTAACCTTGTTGTTGCTCTCAGGTTTTCATTTGCTTAAGTGGATTCTCACAATAAAATCATACTTATTTACACACTATCATGTAAGGTTTTTATACAAAAGACACACGGACTCACCCTGAACTTTAACATAATAATCCTCTCTACTGTTGTAGTAGCCAAAGTAGGAGTCAAAGCCTCTGTGTGTGGGCGTGCACTCCGGCCGACAAAAGCCTAAGTGCCATCTGCAACACAACACAACACACATGTGGGAATTAGCAGGGGGAAATGTTTTCAGAAAAATGTAGGTCTACAGTCACAGAAAAGTTGCAAAAATTTACTGAGACTTAAAAATACAGCATTATTTTATTGAAGGGGAAAAGTTTCAGACAAATGTTCATGATCATAGAAAAGTTGTAAAAATATACATAAGCTTAAGAGAAACAGTATTATTTTGTTGAAGTGGACAAGTTTTCAGACAAGTACATGGTCATTGAAAAGTTGCAAAAATTCACTGAAACTGAAAGACACAGCATTATTTTATTGAAGAGGATAAGTTTTCAGACAAATGCACACTAAAACACCATTGAGTCATGCAGTTTAAGATCCGAAATTTAAACCTTTATCTCCAAGGGGGGTAAACCCACAATGCCTGGGCACTTTTTTGGTACTAAATCTAAAAACGGCAAAAACAAGTGAACCTATTTTGATAATTTTTTATCTGACGAATGAAATCCCGATAAAAGAGACCTTGTATCGGAAATTGCCGAAAAATAATCTGATGTCAAAGTCGTCCAAAAGGAATGTGCCAGAGCCGCTGGGAACAGCTTGCCGGATATAAAAATTCAAAGCAGGGTCAGTGCGGAACCGGCAACCAAACAGGAAACCATAAGCTGCAAACCTGCCCAATGCTTGAGGCACTTTGAAAGAAATATTGGCACAACCCTAGGCAGAGAGACCCAAAACTCTATGGGGGTCAGGAGGACCTGCGGTGAACAGTACAGCCTTAGCACTAGAGACTGGGATGGCCAAGTAGAGACGAACAAGAAAAAGAAAAAGAAAAATGCACATTGTCAGAAAAAAAAATTTGTAGAATTTGCTTAAGAAACAGCATTGTTTAATAAAGCGTTTTTGCAACTAGAGAAATATCTTTATATCAAAGACAGAAATAACTTAAATGACAAGAAAGAATATTTCTACCACAGACAGCCTCTGAAAGTGAACAGAAGTGGATTTAAAAGACAAGGAATTTTAAGTAATTACACATCACATTCGAGTACAGCCAACCCCCCCCCCCAAAAAAAAAACAAACCATTATTATCACATATATAAGAACAAAGAAAACATAAACATAACAGACATTTCAAAATTGCACCACATATGTATAACACAAACTACCACTCACATCACATATATTTTTTAAAAAGAAACATTAACATCACATTCATAAAAGTAAAGGAAAGCTTATGTTATACACCTACACAAAAAGAAGCTTTAACTTGACATAAAGAGGAACAAAAGTATCAAAAGTTTGAGAATGCCCCCACATTAGTCAGATTCCAAAATCCAACAGAAATCTGATGAAAATTATTTTTTTTAAACGGAGAGCCCTAAAAAAAGCAAGAGGGTATATTTAAATATCTTACTTTCCCAGCATGTGCGTGGCATAGCCATTCTTCTTGAGGACTTGGGGTAAGAGTGTCTTGTCCAGGGGGGCACACACAGGCTGTTGTGCGTTGATCACCATATGCTGGAATGACAGAATGAGATGGGAAGGAGGAGGAGGAGGAAGAGGTGTACAAAAAAAACAGCAACTATATAAATTGCCCTATGGTGTCTTAATCAGTGTGGAATTTCATTTATCTATTTACCTCATTAGGAAGAACTGTTCATGCTTCACTCATCATCAGCTGGTTATAAAAACAACAGAAAAACAAATCCTCCCCCATAGCACACGGTTTTGTTACTCCAAGACTTAACCTATACAAAGAACCAATAATTCAGTATCCAGACCTGCAACTCTATGACGTCTAAAATTCAGAATCCCAAGGGGAAAAAAATCAGGATGTGGGGAAAAAAATTGCAATCAACAAACAAATCACAAGGGTGACTGCCAAACTAAGCTGACCTATAAGTTGTCCAGGGGTGAAAATAAATTCATAAAGGGAAACTGAGCTTTTAGAAAAATTTTTTGCATCAGACAGAACAAAACAATTCGGGATACACACAATCGAAATCAGGATGCTTGAGATTTGAGGCAAAATAATTGGGATGTCCCGATTTAATCGGGATGAGTGGCAGGTCTGAGTACCTATTGACTTGGCTCCTAATACTGGTATATTACACAGGAAAGTGCAACATGTCTGCTCCTACAATGTGGAGTGACACATCACAGAGACTAGCTACTATAAAGGACTAACAAGTTTATTGCTTTGTTTTGGTGTTTTACGCACGACGCTCGCAACTGCATAAGGTTATGAGCGCACAGGACTTTCAAGTTTAACTGACCAATCACATGAACAATATCAAAATCCTCAGATTTAAAGAGTCATCCATGGTAAGAAAACACATCAACTTACCTGTAGCCCAAGCCTAAATGGGTAGTAGCTGGTCATGAACGCACTTCGTGACCTTTAAAAGAGAAGAGAATAAATTTCTGAGTTAGGCCTAACTGATATTGTTATGGTACAAAACAATGTTTGATACAAGCAACAAGGCAACAAATTTGGAAGAATCTCAAAAAATATTCTTTTTTATTTTAACTGAATACACTGTAACTGTTAACATTCCCTTCACGAGATGTCTTTACCTGAACTTTGAGCTCTTTCTATTCAGCATAAATAAATAAAACAAATAGTCACAGACTCAATCCCTCTCAGGCATGTCGTATGTATGATCATCAGCAGACATCTGGGTGGGTGCTCTGACTTGGTTAGCTCCATCTTTCAAATCAAACATCTATGGTCCTTATCTCTCCTCCTTCTTTTCTTTGTATGTAACTCTTTAGTAACATCTCTTATCTGCAACATCTTTATGACCTAGCCTAAAACTCTTACTCGAACGAAAAGTTAGTAAACAGAAGACAGCTTGCCGATTCCCTTTCATGGAACAATGCACCTGACTTCCTGAAAGTCTATAAGAATATCCATTAACCAGATCACATATCAGTGTACAGTGAGGTACAACAGACATAGACCAAAGATTAAGAAAATCACACTGATAAAAAAGCTGACTCTAAAATTAGGGCAAGTTTCATGGGTGATATCAGATTTAATAATGCAAGAATATATTTTTACAAATAAAAATTAGTATTACGATTAGAAAAAATTGAAACAAAAATAAAATGGGTAAATCTGGTATAAGCAAGTTGAAAACTTAAGTCAGCTGTTTAAGCTTCAGTAAATTAGAAAGCTTTGTTTCCAATACTAGAACATATATCTTGCTGAACTTTTCAATATCTGTATTTTCTTTTATTCTTTCCAACATCTGTATGTTGTATGTTGTACTTTCCAACATCTGTAGGCCTACATTACACGTTGTACTTTTCATTTCTGACGTTTGTACGTTATGTGTTGTATTTTCAAGCATCAGTATGTTGTGTTTTACTTTCCAACAAATGAACATATACAGTCTGAATGTCTAAGATAGCCACCCATTGTTGAAGAGAAAAGTGATTGTCAAAGCAGGTAGACATCTTACATAGTGTCGTTACAGTTTTATAACATTTTTTAAAAATGCAACGGGGAGAATGAGAAGTGGCCATTTGTACAGGTCAAGACAGGTGTATATCTTACACAGTGCCATTATAATTTTACAATGTACACATAAATAAATGCAATGGGGAGAATGGGAAGTGGCTGTTTGTATAGGTGATTGACTTATATAGGCGGCCATTAAAGCAGGATGATATTTTATACGTACGGTGAGCAAAGGGGCTGCACATAGGCATGGTTGAGGATGACCCCATCATGAGCCAGGCTGTCAATGTTCGGAGATTTGATGTCGGGGTTGTTGAAACCCACGTCATTCCAGCCTGGAAAATATTATATCATGAACAAAATTATTTCCCTTGACCTGACACGATAGAGCCAGAATAAAAATTGTGGGTGTAAGATGCCAAGACACAATTACTATACAAATTCCTCAGAGCCACAGACACCATGAGGGCCAGGAAAGGGGACTAACTCCATTCACATTAAAGGTCGTTGAACCTCACTTACATTCCCTCCAAGGCCAAGATTTTGACCTCTTACTCAGTGACAAGCCCCAACATGACCAGCCTGGCAACGATTTATACATGGTTAAAAATTTTTTAAGAGGGAGCCGCGGAAGGGGGTTTGCTTGGATAACACACACCGTTTCACAGAGGTACAATTAGTCTCGTCTCTTTTAATTGTACTCATGTCATGATTTGTTTGGGACACCTGTTTGCCCTACTATACGTTTGTGATTTTAATACATTTTGACATCATGTGTTGTCAAAATATCAAGGCGTTTGCGAGAGAACAGACGTAAGACACCGTTTCTAAGCAGATCTAAATCCAGGCAATGACATATACAGTAAAACTCCAATATCAACAAAACCATCAGGCCTGACCTTCTGTTTAGTAGATTCTGAGTGTTCTTAATTTAATAGCACAGCAACAAGTTGCATCACAAGGTAAAGTCTAGCATTTCGCAATGTCAGTTTTCTCAGACGAGCGCACAGTTCATTGCAAAGATAGCTACTTTCCCTCCCGTCTCACACTTAATACCAGTTGTCCATTTTCTACTATATTATATTTGATGTGCTGAACACGAATTATATGATCTACTTAATTTACGTCGCGCTGTCTAACAGCGTAGTAATTTGCTCTCTTAACTGAACCAATTGGGTGGGGGGTTCAGTGTGGGGGTTACGGGGTGCGGTGGGGGGGTTTGCATGGATGTCAGACATGGACTGCATCTCAGACATACATAAAGAGGATCCAGGTTTTCTTGGTGTCTAGGCAAGATAATAACTGAGGATCAAAAGGACAGACAGGATTGATCATCAACGAGGAAATTTAAGAAAAGGGCGTCTTTATTCGGACTCGAGTCCGAGAATAAAAAAATTTCATATTCGAACTCGAGTCCAAATATGAAAAAATGTTAATCAGACTCGGGTCCAGTAAAAAGAAAGTGTCTTCGTTCTATAGATCTAACGTTCAGTGCTTCCAATTTTCCCCCATTTTTTAGTTTCCCCCACACTTTATCTGCTGATCCGAT
>NW_004797442.1:1111938-1116024 GCF_000002075.1 Aplysia californica
CCCCCTCTCCCCGACATGCACACACAGCCACACGTATGCAGGCCACCCATCCGACCCCGACACATGCTAACGAGCAATCTTTAATTGTTTCTGATGACCTCTTGACAAATAAACATTTATTAGAAGCCCTATAACTTTTCAGGCCGGCCTCAAATTCATCATAAGATAAAAACTCGGCTCCTGCACAAAACGCCATTTTGCCCAGTGATCCCGGTCTCTACCCAGCCTGAGGCCTGAGGCGAGTCACGAGTGAGGCAAGACAGGAAGCCGGAGTCACGAGTCACAGGAAGTCAGAAGTCGGAAGTGATGTTATGCTGGACAAGAATCAGAGTCTAAAAATAACATTTTTTCATATTCGGACTCGAGTCCGAATAGTCACTTCCTTAAGAAAAACGAGACAGTCGAGCCCAGTCAGAGATGAGGTGGGAGAAGGCGTTGGCAAAGGACTGGACCCACTTTCAGGAAGTCAAGCAGCTGCAGAAAAAGAATGTTAGATCCAAGCTTCATTGCAGGCTACTTATTATGGCTAGGGGCCTGTGGGAGATGTGGTTCTGGTCACACACAGTACAGCAGTGAACTGAGGGATGTTCACCTTGCATATGTGCCCTTCCCCTCATATACTAGATCTAGGCCAAGCATTTAGTTACTAAAGACTTATTTATAGTCATAATAGTTAGGCCTAGAATCTATTAGGCCTAGATCTAGATCTATAGGCTATAATATGAGAGATGTTGCAAGAAGGCAGACTTGAAACTCACTCAAGACCAAGACAGTAAAGTGTCACCAAGTCGATGTTGGCGTTGCTACGTCTTCATAAAGTCTTACCTAAATCATCTACAACCATGAACACAACATGTGGTGGTTTCCCACTGGCTGTTGCAACAAGTATCAGAAACAGAAAAGTAAAATATAACGGCATCATTGTTTTGTTTACACTATGGTACCGCAATACATCATAACTCATTCAGGGGGAGGCGACATTGACATGTCATGTGACAATGTATCACGTGATCGATCTATCAAAAGTTTCGTCTATTTGTACTACAGCCTCCTTTTCATAGATAACGGTAATCCTACGTAGGAAAAATCGAGGTGGAGATGCACGTTGTTCGGTAATTTTCCTTAGTTAGGAAATTATTATTAAGCAATGCTATCCTTTTGACTATGTTAATTAATGTGAAATTGTCAGTTATATTTCTGCTTTCTCATGGATGAAGTTGAAAATAACTATACATGAAATGAAAACAATGTTAAAAACAAGACGACCTCGATATCAAAAGCATGGCAATGTTTACTTTAAGGAGTCGCGACTTTGGTTTATTTTGTGAGCTTTGCCACAGATGAAGGCTAGATCATGAAAGACTGGGTTATGTTTAGGCCTACTGACAGAATTTTGTCAGAAAGCGAGTTGTACAGTAGCCTAAATAACCAAAAACCCAAGCACAGAAAAAGTGCCCCTCGCCCCAGATTTAATGCCATAGGTATCAGTATGACGATGTAACTCTGTTAAATTCATTCATTTAATGGTCCCAGGGTTTTTAATAGGCCTACTGTGCCTAACATAACGCTTTCTATTTCAAACGGTCGGTCTTATTATTAATTACATTATTGTTAGGCCTATAAATTATTATTCGCCAATTCAATTATCCATTTAATACAGTAATTCCTTTATTTTTATTTATTTCATTTTATGTTTACACTAAGGCGCCCGCCATGGTTTTTGCCTTGCATACAAAACACAGGAATCTATTAATTTTCTGTAGATTCGTTATATAATGTACTATATCTTTTTGTAATGATGAATCTTCTATTTTGTTTTATTTTTGTGGCGTCGGTAGTCTAGCTAGAGGTCTAGCTACCGAACTTGTAATCGGGAGGTTGGGGGTTCAGGGGTTCGAGCCGTGAGCCCGACGTTGTGTCCTTGGGAAAGGCACTTTATACGAATTTTCTTCTCTTCACCCAGATGGGAATGGGTACACGGCCATAGACAGCGAAAGATCTTGTCAGTATGTTAGTGCTTTACTTTACTTTGCTTTTACTTTTTACTTTTTCCTTCCTCTGATATCATTAGGATGCCGAGGGGAGGTGCGGGTTTCGGTCCTGTGCTAGGTGTTTAGATTCTGTAATGGATACATGTACTGTTATGTTGTTCCAGGACCCTTTTAACCCCATCCAACCCGGTCTTTCTTGGTCTTACTCATGATTTGAAGCCGGATTCTCGGGTGTTGTAAGCTCTAACTGCTAGTTGTCACTGGGGCGCATTCTGGTTAGATGCCCAAACCATAATTTTTGACTATTTGATGCTCTCTGAATTTTATATTACGGATGATATTCCGGTTTGTAGACGCATGGCCTCGTTTCTTATGCGGTCTCTTCTGGTGATGTTGATTGTTTTGCTGAGACACCTCATTTCGCAAGCATTGATTTGTTTCTTTCTTGTATCTTGTTTAGAGACCATGTTTGGTACTGGTATGTTAAGGTTGTTATGAAGATGCTATTGATGAGCTGGGACTTCACTTTGGTTGGGATGTTCTTGTGACTGAGCAGGGGTGCTAGCTGGTAGGTCACTGCATTTTCCTTCATAGTTCTTGTTTCTATTTCTTTGTCCATACGTCCATCTTGTGTGAAGATGCTTCCCAAATGTATAAATACGTCTACATGAATTGGAGCTATGTTCCGTCAATAACTTATAAGGATGTTGAGTTTACCTGGTTTTGCTGACTTCATAACTTCTGTTTTTGAAATGGAAATTTTCATGTTTAGGTGTTTACATTCTTCATTTAATTTTGTAGTATGTTTTTGTAATTCCTTTTCAACTGTATTTAATACACCCTGGTCATCAGCAAACAGAAGCTCGTTCAGTTCAGTGACGTCATTAATTTGCTGAGTGATCTTATCCATGTAGGTGACAAAGAGAAGCAGAGAGAGAACAGACCCTTGTCTCACCCCAGACCTGATGGGGAACCAGTTCGATAGTCTTTCTGTTGATCTTACGGTAAACCGGCTATTTCTAGAGTCCATAAATGGCCGCTTGTACTGTTTGCTTCCCAAGAAGTTGAGATAGTTTCAGAATGCTCTCTGGTCTGCTGAGGTAATAGTATAGACTGTAAAGTGCAAAGAGCTTGCTGTTGAGCGGAGATTTGCGCTACACAATAATTATACTATTTGTTATTTAATTAACTTATTTTTCTTTCATTTTTTTTTTTTAAAGGTGCCGTGGTTACCTTTCTTTTCGGAAATAAATGTCACACTTTATACATTCGAGTTGATTTTGTGTTCGCTTTTCTGGCATTGCTCCGCTTCAAGGAAAACTGAGCCTCTCCTTGGAGGAGTGATCGTGTTGGAACTGTGGCAGGGAGGTAGTTTAATTCTTTAATAGTCACACAGCCAGCAGTACAAACATTTTCATCTGGTCACCCAGTCAGGAGAGTGACTGCAACAACGGACTTGTCGGGCCTGTCGTAGTGCAGAACTGCGCCAGGTGACCGGAACGGATAATTTTCACCCTCGCATTATTGCGCCAAGTGACCGCAAAGTGTCAAGAGCATTGCGGATGCATAATGATCATTATGTCCAATGAGCAGCAGGCAAGGCGAGCTTATAATAATATTTAATAATAATAATAATAATAATAATACCTATAATAGTTCACCTCGTCAGTACACCATTGGCAATGTTTGTTCCGGCACATTTGAAACCGCGAAAAACAAAATAAAAATAATATTATTAGTATGTGTGAGTCTGCATAATAGTATGCTTGCTTGTTTGTTTGTTTGTTTGTTTTTATTTGTTTATTTTGTGTTGTTCTTGTTGTTCTTGTTGTTTTGTTTTTGTTTTTTGGTGGGGGTAGGGGGTGGGGGTGTAAGTGTTTTACGGCGCTCGCAACAGCATACGGTCATCTGAGCGCAAGGTGTAGGAAACTTGTGAGTTTTACCCGGGTGGCGGCCGAAGCCAACTCTTATCGATTTTGGAACACAAGGGTTCTTTAACGTACGCAAGTTACACACGGGACGTCCAAGATTTTTCACTCTTGTCCGACATATTTCCACTCCTTAAACCACGAGGAGATTGGTCTTATAGATGTAA
>NW_004797442.1:1116124-1119229 GCF_000002075.1 Aplysia californica
CAAGGAAAACTGAGCATCTCCTTGGAGGAGTGATCGTGTTGGAACTGTGGCAGGGAGTAGTTTATTCTTTGAATAGTCACACAGCCAGCAGTACAAACATTTCCATCTGGTCACCCAGTCAGGAGAGTGACTGCAACAACGGACTTGTCGGGCCTGTCGTAGTGCAGAACTGCGCCAGGTGACCGGAACGGATAATTTTCACCCTCGCATTATTGCGCCAAGTGACCGCAAAGTGTCAAGAGCATTGCGGATGCATAATGATCATTATGTCCAATGAGCAGCAGGCAAGGCGAGCTTATAATAATATTTAATAATAATAATAATAATGATAATACCTATAATAGTTCACCTCGTCAGTACACCATTGGCAATGTTTGTTCCGGCACATTTGAAACCGCGAAAAACAAAATAAAAATAATATTATTAGTATGTGTGAGTCTGCATAATAGTATGCTTGCTTGTTTGTTTGTTTGTTTGTTTTTATTTGTTTATTTTGTGTTGTTCTTGTTGTTCTTGTTGTTTTGTTTTTGTTTTTTGGTGGGGGTAGGGGGTGGGGGTGTAAGTGTTTTACGGCGCTCGCAACAGCATACGGTCATCTGAGCGCAAGGTGTAGGAAACTTGTGAGTTTTACCCGGGTGGCGGCCGAAGCCAACTCTTATCGATTTTGGAACACAAGGGTTCTTTAACGTACGCAAGTTACACACGGGACGTCCAAGATTTTTCACTCTTGTCCGACATATTTCCACTCCTTAAACCACGAGGAGATTGGTCTTATAGATGTAACTCAATAGAATGACCAAACACAAAATGAGAATAGACATCTGCTTTCCTCTTGAAAAAAAAAAAAAGAATGGTGATCTGAACATATAACCTCAAATTGTATGGATTGAATGATCTAATTTAACGTATTCATACAAGGTATCTGATCCCATACAATCGGCGGATTCCAAGTAGCGTCCTTTTAGAAATTTTGGTTTATAATAATATTGATCCATTTATTATTTTAATGTTATTTCATTATTTTACTCAAATCAATTCTATTGTTAGTATTATTGTTTTTTTTATATTGATGTTATGACCGTGTTTCTTCTTCTCCTTCTCCTCCTTCTCCTTCTCCTTCTCCTTCTCCTTCTCCTTCTCCTGCTCCTTCTCCTTCTCCTTCTCCTTCTCCTTCTCCTTCTCCTTCTCCTTCTCCTTCTCCTTCTCCTTCTCCTTCTCCTTCCCCTCCTTCTCCTTCTCCTTCTCCTTCTCCTTCTCCTTCTCCTTCTCCTTCTCCTTCTTCTTCTTCTTCTTCTTCTTCTCCTTCTCCTTCTCCTTCTCCTTCTCCTTCTCCTTCTCCTTCTTCTTCTTCTTCTTCTTCTTCTTCTTCTTCTTCTTCTTCTTCTTCTTCTTCTTCTTCTTCTTCTTCTTCTTCTTCTTCTTCTTCTTCTTCTTCTTCTTCTTCTTCTTCTTCTTCTTCTTCTTCTTCTTCTTCTTCTTCTTCTTCTTCTTCTTCTTCTTCTTCTTCTTCTTCTCCTTCTTCTCCTTCTTCTTCTCCTTCTCCTTCTCCTTCTCCTTCTTCTTCTTCTTCTCATTATCAATATTTGTATTATGATAATCATTATTTATTTATTTATTTATTTATTTATTTATTTATTTATTTATTTATTTATTTATTTATTTATTTATTTATTTAATTGATGGTTTGGTTTTTTTCTTAATTATCATTAATACTGCCCTTAATCCATAATGGTGTTATCAATAAAAATAGACGGTAACATAAATGATGACACTATAAGGGAGGGGGGGGGGGATGATGAGAAAGGGTGGGGGAGGGGGGGAGGCAATTACAGCGAATTATAGGCGATTTCCAGGTTGAGAACCATAGATATGGGGTACATAGAAGCGGAACCAATAAATTGGCAAAAAGATATTATTAATCCGCATACAGGAAAAAGAGGCTAAAACAGCACCTGGACATGGGTGGCAGGTGCCTCTATAAATAAATCATTGATGGTCAGGTCAGGTCACCCTTGTCCGAGATGGCCATGTGTAGATCTTTCCTGCTTGCTTGTTTCTGCCCGGCTTTTTATATTTTGGATTTTTTTTTAAACAGGATTGAAAAATCTGCTTGAACAACGAAGTTATGCTTAATTAAGTGCCTCAAAACAGTGCGTTTAATAAGTGCTGTTGAAACACGAGAATATGCGTACTCAAAGAGTTGGACTTCCCCTCTGAAAAATTTATGAGCCTAGATAAGCTTAGATTATTGACACAAAATGCCAGACTTCCGAATTTTACGTTCGTTTCCAATATGACCGAGCCAGACGTGTGGAGAGCCTTAAAGGATGAGATCGCCCAGTTGCGGATTCGAAACTTGGGCCTTCGGCTCCGTAGTGCAGCATAATACTAACAGAACCCATAAGGACTGTCACCATTGTAATGTCAAATAAACTAACTAGGAAATGTAAGATACATCCATCAGGAGATGCCAAAGATGCAAGCAGAATTAAAACACTTTGGAACGTAATAATACTAATAGAGGACCGAAAATTTCGTCTTTTTAAGAAAAAAAAGGGGGGGGGGGTGTAGCAATCGATTAATGGCACTCTTTTTCTTGCACTAAATGAGTGGCAGAGGAATGCCAGAGGACTGGGTTTTAAAAAATAATTTGACATTACCAAATGCTCAGTTCACATTCCTCCAGCTATCAACCTTATTATTTACCTCTACATGAGTCACAAAGCATTATTATCTGAGCTCGTAAAAATTTCTTTGACATTTTACAAGTTTATCTGCCGCGGTGTTTCTCTATCTTTTTTTTTCTAAATGAGAGTATTTTGGTTACTTTTGTTTGTTTTGCACTTGTATTTTTCGCATATAATCTCGTTAATTAGAAAGATGCGTTTTCGTGTGCCTTCATATCGATAGAGATTTATCGAGACTGGATTCTTCTAAACGTTTCAATATGATCCGCCCTTTCGTACCCGTAGAAACGCTGAGAATACTGAGGTGATGAATTTCGATTTGAAAATAGTTTGCAAACCAATCATGAGAGAACTGTAAATTCTTTGACTATCTCATTTCTTAAACAGGCGTCCGTATTCATATTAACCCATTAAAATA
>NW_004797442.1:1121150-1126821 GCF_000002075.1 Aplysia californica
GTTGCTTTTTTAGGGGAGGGGGTGGGGGGTTGTTGTTTTATGTTTGTTTTTAGTGGGGTTTTGTGTGTGTGTGTGTGTGTGTGTGTGTGTGTGTGTGTTTTAGATATATATATAACGTATGACATATTTCATAAAAACTAAAAAAGGACTATAGGCAGAACTGATGTGATCAGTGATCTTAGGCTTCAAATAAATTGTAGTTTTATGGTGCAACTGTTATAAAAGAAGCATTCGTTTCTATGTAGTCTGACACAACATATTCCTTTGTTGCTTCATTGTGACCATTTTCTTTTCACTAAGCAAGCAGAGAGATTCAGAACCAGAAACAGCTCAATAAAAATGTTACTCTATATTGTCATTACGTCTCATCATTGTGTAAACAATACTGACAATCTCTGTTACAATTTGCAACGAAATAACATAACATATCGCTCAAAGGAGAACGATCTCAAACTTTAAAAGGTCTATTACCACATTTTAGATGCAAAGTTGATGACCAAGAGAAAGTTGGGCTCCTCACGTACGGTACGCAAATATTTACCCACAGCACAAACCTCGTCCAGTAGTTGAAAAGAAAACAAAAGTCAATGCACTTTGCGATGCGGATTGTTCGGCGTGAACGAAGTAATCATTCAAATGAGCGCTGTTTCTGTATTGTGCAGCCAGTAAGAAAAGAACTTAATTACGAGATATCGAAAAATAAAGTTCGTTTTCGTGATCTTTCATCTGCCAGACGTCCAGTACCACGCAGTAAAGGTTTTCAAGTCCCTGTCGAGCCAGAGACAATTACTGAATTGAAAATAAGGGAAGAGGATAGATCTATCCCCAGAGGAAAAGACTGAAGCTTTAACACAAAAAACCCTGATTTTTGCACAAAAGTTTCTAACAAGAATACCTCTTATCAAAATCACCCAAATTGGACAGGACGAACTTCTCAAAGACTTACAGTAAGTACTAACAGGTACCAAAATGCAGAGCAAAATTTGTTGGGTTCAAGCTCCAGCAAATGGAATTTTTGCTGACAGTGTTTGAGTGAGCACATTAAAAAGCGAGACAGAAATTTTTTGCCTTTTTTTTTTTTTACATTGAAGGGCAACCTGGTTACATTAAATGATAGGGAAGATCTTATGAATGTGGTGCTGAGAGTGACGGCCGTGGGGAACCTTTTCTCCAAGATGCTGCAGCTATAGAAAGCGACATCAAAGCAAATAGATCGATAGTATGGTAGTAGGTTATTGTTCGATAGGTACAAGAAATGTACAAAAACTTCAATACAAGAAGTAAGCCAATAAACAATGAGTCAAATAAATATGAAGTAACCGCCGTTTCCAGCCCTTATTTATCATTTGTAAATTATGATAACCTGAACATCTTAAAAACTAGACCTAAACGTCGAATATCATTATCAAGTTTCTGTTTGGCTCTCCACAATCTGTAATATAATAAGTGATGTTTGAGCCTGGAAGTAGAAACCTTTTGGAAATTTGTAAAGATATGTTCCTGAAAATTCGGTTTCAGATAATAGGTCTATGAATTTTTGTAAATAGAATCTGAAAACTTGAGGGTCACACAGGTGTTTATGAAGCTAATCGATGTGAAGCAAATAACACTGACTGAATTTCTTTTTTCTGTAATGTATTTGTTCTGACTTGGTACAAGTTACTTATTGGCCTCTTTACTAAACATAATAGTATTTACGGTTAGAAAATTTTTTATAACTTTGTATGGCTTTGCACTGCTGTGCATCAGTATTTTTCATCATAACCAACGCAAGGTAGCAATGGTAGCAACATTAGGATTGCGTTATAGTTATAGTATGATTAATGTCCTTAACATGCGCTCTGTCTTTATAACTTTTTTTTTAACCTACAAGAATGAGCATAATTGTAGAAAATGACAGAACAATTTAGGAGAATTATGTCTTATCACACAAAAGTCGATGTACACAAACTCTTAAAGGGTTGTCTTTGTTCGTTTTCTTTCATGAATTTGTATCCACTATTTACTTTTGTGAACTGCACTTTTACATCTCTTCATCTTTAATCGTTATGTGGATTTAATTGTTTAATGTCTTGCATTATGGTGGGGAATAAAACCGTGTTTTATTTACAGAGACAATGCGAGAATTCAGGGGAGAAAACGTTGCAGTGTCTTATCTTAGAACAGTAATGTTTTATTCCTTATGAGAATTGTAAGGAGATAAATCGTTTCAGGTTGCTCATCACGGAGTGACTATGGAACTAGTCGATTTGTGGTAAATGTTGCGAACTAATCATGGTTCTACTTCAAGGATACGGAACAATTTCATATAATTTCTGCATCGTCAATATTATGTTTCCCATTACTTTTCCCTATTAACATTTTTGTTGCCTGATTTCCACTTATTTATCAATGTAATTTTGACTGAGATTATTCACACAATTGTGTGGGACATTAACATTTTTCTCATAAAAATGCCTGGTGCATTACATAGTCGGTCGGTGCTTGAACAAGACATATTGACTGTGAGTCGATCGTAAGGAAAGCCGTATTATATTTCAATTCATTGCAGATGAACATTCTAGTAACTCGGCAATACTTGAAGACTTGCTGTTTTCTCGGGCACCTTAAAAAAGCAGTATAGCTTCTTTATTCGTTCAAAACTTTCAGCTATTTTCTCTTTATCTGAAACCTAAAACGGTAAACAAAAAGATACTAACTATAAATTAATATCATGCAAATAAAATGCGTTTCTGATTTGAAGGGCTCAATGTAAAATCGGCAGTTTTGACATACTGGACAAAATGGTGATGGTATCCATTATAAAAAGAATCATAACTTGCTTTCTGTTTGGCTGGTGGTTTATTGTTTTTGGCAGTTGAATGGGAAGTAAAACATAAGTATTCAACGAACAGTTTAAGAGAACTAGTGTAGACTCTTCCTTAACCCCACCCCCACCTCCCTCAACCTTAACTTCCTCGGTAATTTGAGTTTGAGAGACTACTGGTTTAGCTAGACAAATTAGGAGGCACATGGTGGCGCATAGTGTGTTGATTTATTGGAAGGCAGACAAAAAAGCCGATACGTCATCAAGTACAAACGTTGATTTGTATTATAAATTAATTATAATAAGCCTTTACCTTTGACGTATTTTCGGTTCACTACTCAGGGCATCAATTTAACTGTTTGTGTGTGTGGGGCTTGGGGGGGGGTTGGTAACATGCGCATACGACTAAAGCAAGTATGGTGTAACTATTTTGCTCTTAGCTTAAAGTTGGTGTAACGGTGCGGTCCATGGTGCATGCTTCACAGTGAAGTTTTTACAAAAAACAAAGAGCGTCGGCCATGACAGTACACGGTATATGAATACAAATCTATGGCTACAGGATGCTTTTCATGTTTGCCTCCGTACTGATATTCATGATCGGAAAACTGTGACTACCGAGGTCCGTGGTTAAACACTTCGCTGTCGCTCGGGGAAAACCTGAGCTCTATTCCCGAGTGAGGAAAACATACAATTGTATCGAGTATCACGGACTTTCTGCTGGGATGTATCCATCTCGGCCCTGGTTGGCCCTGAGAGGCATGGTCGGAAGCCTGCTTCCTAATTAATCTATTTTATGTCGATGAGGAGTAAAAACACGTTCATGAAATACAGCTATGTATATGACTTAACTGTTCTTTGGTAGAATATTATAAATTCGTACGGCTACACCTTTGAAATCAATATTGATATTAATTAGATGGCTGATCTTTTTCATCTTTAGCTTGATCTAAAATTTTGAAAAAAGTTTTTCTGGTTATTCAGAACGTTTCGGGAATAATTAAATTGTTAGTGCTAGCCTGATCTTTGATATAGTAATTATCAATTTATATACGGTCACGGTTGAGAAATTTAAATGCACCATTCAATTAACTGACGTTCCTAGATAGGTCAGTAAACATGAAGTCTCCTCTTTTTACGCTTGACGATTTAACCCCCCCCCCCTCCCCCGTCAGGTAATTCTGCTTTTATAGCTATTTCATTTATTATTTTCCATTTCTTTTCACTACAGATTCTGATGTTTATACTCTTGGTCTTACTTCTTCCGACATCCGGGATGGCCACTGCAAACAAAAGCCACTCACAACTTTCCGAATCAACGCAGACAGGCTTGGTGGACGTTCATCTCCTGAACATCTTCATCATCATTTTCTATGTCGTTGTTCTGGGAATCGTGAGTTCCTTTGGAATGATCTTCAACACCATCAACGTAATCGTCTTCTTTAAACAGGGCTTCAAAGACACCGTGAATATTACATTATTCGGCCTGGCCGTCTCTGATATATTAGCCTCACTTACGCTTCTGTGGATGAGCATCTGTTTCAGTCCTTGGTTCATGAACGCCGACCTGTCCATTAACCAGCAAGGCTTCACCTACATCACTGCGGGCTGGCTTCATCTTTGTTTTGCTCGCATATCCAGCTGGATCACAGCCTGGGTCACATTTGAGAGGTGTCTGTGCATTGCCCTGCCCCTCAAAGTCAAAACAATTATAACACCAACAACCACGAATGTCGTGCTTGTCGGCATATATCTAACAATGATTGTCAGTGTAGCACCAGTGTACTATTCTATCAGTCTCGGGCCCAAGTTTTTCCCGGAAAGAAATGCGACAAAAATAGGATTGATCTACACGGAGAACGGTTTGTATACCGAGAACATTTGTCTCTCTGTCAATGCCTTTTCTCAGATTGCTGCTTTCCTCGCAGTTCTCGTCTGCACGCTTATCCTCGTCCAAAATCTTCTCGTGAAGTCAAAATGGCGGCAGTCGACGTCCAGCTACGCTAAACAGGAATCGGTAACGAACAGAGACAAAAAGGTGGTGAAAATGATTCTTCTTATTTCTGTCATCTTCATCGTTTGCTTGTTGCCGGGGACACTCAATATCATTGCCCAGTTCAGCATCGACGAGTACACTATGGTTGGTAGATATCAGAACTTGTATTTGCTGACGTGGACAGTTTTCAACTCGATGGAGGCGGTAAATTCTACCGTGAACATCTTCGTCTACTACAACATGAGTTCAAAATACAAGGAAATCCTGAGAGAAATGTTCAACAGAAATAAGCGGAAAAGCATCTAAGAAGAATCAGGGGTTATGAAACGTGTGTCTTGTGAAAATATCACTGGCGTACGCGTTTATAAGCCAGTTTCACAATTTGTTTTCTGAAATAAGAGAAAATACACCTATCTGAGTTCTGAATAATAGATACGTGACGGACATTAAACACGCTCGTCTGTAAAACAATTTCAAGAAAAGTTCATTTGACACACTTCTGTGAGTGAATTATGCTTGTCGTATAAGTATCAGTATACATTAAAAGCGTTTCTGTGTTGTGAAGCTGAATCTTAACATTTTACTGTACTGTTATATCCACCCAACATTTCCGTCGTCGATCAATAAATCTTATCTTATCTTATGACAATGACAATGACAATGACAATGACAATGACAATCTTTATTCATCTCGCAGGGAGAAATTTGTCTTTTTCGTTAACAATGGCAGTAGACGTTACTAAAGTTAGACTTAAAGGTGCACTCACGCAAACGCACAACAAAACAGGACATTAGGCCAAGTAAATACATGTCTCACGGGCTGGGACAACCCGCTCTGTAAAACATTCATTCTCTCTCTCTCTCTCTCTCTC
>NW_004797442.1:1126960-1128712 GCF_000002075.1 Aplysia californica
TGCATTTCTATATCTGTCTGTTCTTGCTTTTTTGGAAATGCATCGTTTACTGCGGGTCGATAGTTGAAATTCCGATGTCAGTGGGTGGCTATGGTCGCTAAGCATTATTTCCGCCTGTTTTAGAACGTTTGTCTTGTGCAGATATTCAAAGTTACTTAGGTCTCTACCAATTGTTCTTGATGCCTTTCTTATCAACCTGTTTAGTTTTATAATGTGCTGCCTTCCCAGATTGCATGTAAACACGACCTTGTCGCCGCAGGAATCTCATCTTATCTTATCTTATCTTGCCTGATCTTATCTTCAGTTATTAAAAAGTTCGTAGTATAGACCTTACTCAGTAAAAAGGGCGTTTCGATATTTCTCTTTTTCCCCTAACCCGATTGCTTGTATGTCTTCTACCCATGTGTATTTTTTTATAATAGAAACGCGATGGGCTATGTGATGCTACGGAATATTTTCGGTGAAAAGACTCTCGGTATATTATCTTTTTATACCATACTAGGAGTTGTTTTAGCATTGCACTTCCAGTAAAATAAATCCTTATATTTCACACGTGAAATATATGCTAAGCTGATATCTCAGATGTGAAATATAAAAATTTGCATTTTGTTTACAATGTCGAAATCTGCTAATGATTTTTATTCGAGAATCCTCAAGTTCCAGATTCTGTTCCCCCACTTTCGAAGACCATTCAAACCGGTACCGTACTCGATTCGGAAAAGAAAATTCTTGAGTACAAGACCAAACCATCTTGTCACAGTCAATGAGTTGTCTTGGCATTTCTCTTCCTCTTCTTCTGCCCTGGTTTCGTTCCACCTGCAATTCCTGGACCAATCACTGTCGTCTGCTCATCAGTTGAAGTAACCAATCTAGAATTGTTCTTCAGGATAGCCTGCAGGAAATGATGGAAGTGTCGTCGTTGTTGCTCTGTGGTTTTGTTATTCCAGATGGCAATGGGAACAGCAAAGTGTCTACAGTTCTCTGTCAGTTTGTAGATTCCCTGTCCAACCAAACCCATCTCCAAGTCTTAAAAAGACTTAAAAGTGCACTCACGCAAATGCACAACAAGACAGGACATTAGGCCACTATTGCCCTGTAACAACTTCATAAAGTGTGTCCACAAAGTCTGTCAGTGGCTGTTGTTTCCAGTTGACTGCGTGTTTCAGGACTCCGTTCAAACATTCAGAGTTGTTGTTTGTCCATGATGTCAGCCCGGAGATAGATGTCTTCTACTGAGTGTTCAGGTTTTCCTGCAAAAGTGGCACAATCCGACCATGAAAGTATCCATCAAAGCCAATGCCTGTCACGTCATAGATCTTCTTGGTCTCACCCAGTCGATATGTAAACGCAATGTCGCCAGCTGCTTTTTCCATCCACCATCGGTCCTTTCATGAGTCCATATTGTCCCTGACTATGTGTCAGTTTTGTTAGTTCGCCACGAAGCACGTACGATTTGTTAGTGACACCAGTCTTCCAGGCACCGCAATCACCCCAAAAGCGACCTGACCATTGCGTCGGCTTTTGATATTGTTACTGTTTTCAAAAACGAAATATTTATTCTGCTTCAGTCCAGTAGGTATCAGCTGCGACTTCTCTTGTCGTTAATGTCCAACACTAATTCTGACATGCTTAGGAACCTCCCATGGGATAAATAATATCATTATAATAGAGTGTCTGTACCTTTTTGGGTTGTTTTCTACCATAGGACACATTCCTAGTGCGTGGTTGGCGGGTGATCTGGATTTGGGTTTG
>NW_004797442.1:1130874-1132613 GCF_000002075.1 Aplysia californica
ACACACAGACACACACACAGACAAACACAGACAAACACACAAACATACAAACAAAATAAATGATATCCTTTTTTGTGAATAGTTTCTGAAATTTTGAAATTGTCACAGACTTTTTTAAAAAACCCAATATTTTAATTATTTATATTTAAATAATATTGTTGCCAACCAGTAAGAGTTATAAAGATACTTTTAAATGGGTTATTTATTATGAATACGGAAGCCTTTAAAAAGATAAGATTGTCAAAGAATTTATAATTCTCCTATGATTAGCTTGCAAACTATTTTCAAACTGAAATTCAATACCTCAGTATTCTCAGCGTTTCTACGGGTACGACAGGGCGGATATTATTGAAACGTTTTGAAGAATCCTGCCTCGATAAATCTCTATCCACACGAAGGCACACGAAAATGTATCCTTCTAATTAACGAGATTTTGCGCAATAAATATGTGTGAAAGACAAACAAAAGGAATCAAATTTTACAAAAAGATACCGTAAAACCACCGCAGAAAAACTTGCAAAATGTCAAATGCAATTTAAAAAGCTGACATAATAATGCTTTGTGACTCCAGCAGAGGTAACTAATAATTGCAGGTTGATTGCTGCAGAAATGTGAACTGAGCCGGATATTATGTTTCTCGGCAGATAATTTGGTAATGTAATATTTTTTTGTAAACCAGTCCTCTGGCACTCCCCTGGCACTCATTTGGTCCAAGAAAAAGAGTGCCATTAATCGATTGCTATATTTTAAGAAAATATTCATCAAGCCCAGCCGAAAAAATAAGATGACAAAAAAACATAAAAAGAAAGAAAAAAAATAACGCAATTATGTTCTGTCCTCTATCTGTACCTTCCGAAGTGTTCTTATTTTCCTCGCATCTTTGGCAGCTCCAGGGGTATTTTTCATACATTTCCTAGTTAGTTTATTTGACATTACTATGGTGACAGTCTTTATGGGTTCTGTTAGTGTTCTGCTGGACTACGGAGCCGAAGGCCCAAGTTTCGAATCCGCAACTAGGCGATCTCAACCTGGGATGTTTGAGGGAATCTTTAAGGCTTTCCACTCGTCTGGCTCGGTCCTATCAGAAATGATCCAAAAACGTAAAATTCGGAAGTCTGGCATTTTGTGTCAATAATCTATTTAGACTCCTAAATTTTTCAGAGGGTACGCACATTCTATCTCGTGTTTCAACAACACTTATTAGACGCACTGTTTTGAGGCACTTAACCCTATCCGTACGTCGTGTGGAACTCTGTGCCACCTGTTTCTAAAAAGGAACTTTACGCGTTAATCCGATCCATACAATTTGCATAGCAGTCTGTCAAAATAATTTTTCTTTTAGAAATACTGAAAGTTTCAAAGAGATCTTTGCACTAAAAGTATTCTAAAATGTGAAGAATACAACCCCGGGGGTACAAAATGACCCCAGGGCGTACGGATTAAGCCTAACTTAGTTATTCATGGAAATTTTCTATCCTGTTTTCTTTATCCAAAAAAAAAAAATCTAGGCAAAGCAACACGAATGCTGGAAAGATCTACACCAGACCTTCTCGGACAAGGGCGAAAAATCTAGGATGTCCCGTGTGTAAGTTGGGCTCATTAAAGATCCCTGGGTGTTCCAAAGTCGATAAGAGTAGGCTTCGGCCGTCACTAGGGCAAAATTCGAAATTTCCTAACCGGTGCCCTCTGATGACCTTATGCTGTTGCTAGCGCCATAAAACACTTAAGACCCCCCCCCC
>NW_004797442.1:1135234-1136674 GCF_000002075.1 Aplysia californica
ATATTTTAACATATCGTTCGGCAATTACAGACATTGGTGCAGCACATTGGATGTTTAACATAAATTGGACATGCACGCCCACATACACGCATGCACGCACGCACGCACGCACGCACGCATGCACGCACGCACGTACACACGCACACACGCACGTGACGCACGCACATACACACATACACACTCATACTCACACACATACTTACATACATACGTACATACGTACATACATACATACATACATACATACATACATACATACATACATACATACATACATACATACATACATACATACATACATACATACATACATACATACACACATACACACTCATACTCACACACATACATGCATGCATACATACATACATACATACATACATACATACATACATACATACATACATACATATGAGAAAGAGAGAGAGAGAGAGAGAGAGAGAGAGAGAGTATTATTCAACATTCAGTATACATGAAGTGAAACTTTATTAATTAATTTGCGAACAAGTTTATGGTCACTACTGGAGGGCGCAGATCGCTCGCCCATCTATCGCTAAGACGTAATAATATTTCACGGTGGAGAAGAGTGCGAAATTTTCCCCGGGTGCGCATTATGGTTTAGTTTTACAATATTTTTTAAAAATAATGTAGATCTATTATACAACTGATATAATTTAACCGAAGCGTCAAATGGTGTATTAAACTACGGTGAACGACCAATACACTCGCCGAGTCTGCATCAAACAATGGCGACCACGGATCTCTCACCGCCGTCCTGAAGTCGATAATCATCAGAAATGTTGCAGCATACTGATGATAAATTTTCCAGTTGTCCAAGAATTTTAAACTTTAGGAAATTTGTTTCTCATGACCCGCCTATATCTCTTATTTTTTTCACCCATCAGTCTTTACGGAGGTCGGAGCGGCACGCAAGGGTGTAGGTGGGAGCTCTTCTGGCCTAGAGGTTATGGTGTTCACCTCGGTCCCAGGTTCGAATCCGGGTAGAGACAAACTTTTCTCCTTTCACATCCTTCCCTGCTCTCTAAAAATGTTTTGTCGTTCGTTGTCGTCTCCACTTTTTGCCCACACATTCCACCCACCCCAACCTTCTTTGCCCCCTCCTCTGGGCTCCTGACTCTTTCTGCGTCCTTTCTACTGCTTCTCCTTTACTGCTGTCTTTCAGCCACACCCCTGATCTTATGGTAGGCGAGATCTACTCCTCGCCTTTTTGGTACAAGGGATAAAAATCTCAGAGGTCCCGAGTGCAAGTTGAGCACGTTAAAGATCCCTTGGTGGTCCAAAATTGATAAGAATAAGAGTAGGCTTCAGCCGCCATCTGGGACATATTTAAAAGTTCCCTACAACTGAAAAATGGTTGGTGTGTCCCGCGCTCATATGACCTTATGCAGTTGTCAGCGCCGTACAACACTTACAACCCCC
>NW_004797442.1:1136774-1140034 GCF_000002075.1 Aplysia californica
CCAAAAAAGAAAAAAAACCCCCCTAAGAAATAATATTGTAGATAGAACATGATACATTGGCTAATAAAATAGTAACTAGATTCTAACTCCACTGGACTACAAGGAATTTGTTCGGGCTTGAAACCAGTTGATATTTACTAATTTGTGGGCGCTGAATTCGAAAACTAATACGCGATTTTTTATGTTTCTGTCCAATTTTTTCCTGTTTTTTTCTTTTTTATCGTGATATAACAATGACTTGATATATTTCATATAACAAAAAGGGACAAGGGGCAGAACTTATGTGATCAGTGAACTTAGGCTGCAAATAAATGTTGTTTTATCTTGAAATTGTTATTAAAGAAGCATCAGCAGTTTCTAAGTAGTCTGGTAAAACATTTTTCCTTTGTTGCTTCATTGTGACCATTTTCTTTTCACTCAGCAAACAGAGAGATTCAGAACCAGAAACAGCTCCTTTTACTCTACAGCAGTAGTCATTACGTCTTATCATTGTTTAAACAATTCTGACAATTTCTGTTCTAATTTGCAGCGAAATAACATAATATATCGCTCAAAGGAGAACGATGTCAACCTTTAAAAGTCCCATCACCTCGTTTCAGATGCGAAATTGGGGATCAAGACAAAGTTGGGTTCCTAACGTGCGGTATGCTAATATTTACCCGTTGTACAAACTTTCTCCAGTTGTTGAAAAGAAAACAAAAGCCAATACCAATTCCTACTGTTAGGTCTGAACCAAGCGATCATTCAGATAAGTGTTATTTCTGCAATGTGCTACTAGTTGTTTGTTTTTTTCAATTAAGAGATATCGGTAGAGCAAAGTTGATTCTATTGATTCTAGTGATTTCATCTGCAAGACGTCCAGTACCACGCAGTAAAGGTTTACCATTTCCTGCCGAGCCAGAGACAACTACTGAATTGAAGGTAAGAAAGAAGATAACTCTGAGGAAAGGACTGGCACTTTAACATTTTTTTTTAAAAACGGATTTTCGCTCAAAGGATTCTAGCAAGAATACCTCATACTATTAGCGTTACGCAAAATGGACTTCTGAAAAAACTTCTCAAAGATTTACAGGTGCCAAAACGCAGAGTAGAATTGTTGGGTTCAAGACTCCAGAGAACGGAATTTGTTTGCTGACTGTACTATAATGAGCACATTTCAAAAGCGAGACAAGGATGTTTTGCCTTTTTTTTTTTTTACTGCGAAAGGCTAGTTGTATGACGTAATGATGGGGAAGATCTTATGAAAGTGGTTCTGAGGGTGGTGACCGTGAGGAACCTTTTCACCAGGACACTGCAGCTATATAGAAAGCGACACCAGGGCAGATGGAACGATAGTACGTTAGTAGATTGTTGTTGGTTAGACAGATATAAGAAATGAACCAAAACATCAACACAAGAGGTAAGCCAATAACAAAAAATGAGTCAAATAGGTATACAATAATCGCCATTTCAAATCCTTATTTTTCATGAGTAAAACCTGAATATCTTGAAAACTAGACCTAAACGGCGAATATCACTATCATATTTCTATTCGGCTCCCCAAAATCCATAATATTAAAAGTGATTTTTGAGCCTGGAAGCAGAAACTTTTTGAAAATTTGTAGAACACTGTTCCTCAAAATTTTGTTTCAGATAACAGGCATGTGCATTCTCAGGAGATAAAATCTGAAATCTTGAGGATCACAAAGGTGTTTATGAAGGTAGTCGAAGTGAAGCAAATAACACTGACTGGATTTCCGTTTTCTGGAACGTTCTTGTTCTGACTTGGTACAAGTTACTTATTGGCCCCTTTACAAAACAAAATAGTATTTATGGTTAAATATCTCAAACACTTTTTATAACTTGTTATAGCATTGCACTGCTGTATATCAGTATCTTTCATCATTACCAAGGCAAAGTAGCAATGGTAGCAACATTAGGATTACGTTAGAGTTATAATATGATTAATGTCCTTTACGTGTGCTCGTGTCCATTTAACACTTTTTTAAAAAACCCACAAGAATTTGCGTAATGGTAGAAAATAACAGAACAATTTAGGAGAATTATTCGATGCGCACAAACTCTTTAAAGGGTTTTCTTTGTCCGTTTTCTTTCATGAATTTGTATCCACTATTTACTTTTGTAAACTGTACTTTTACTTCTCTTCATCTTTAATCTTTATGTGGATTTAATTGTTTAATGTCTTGCATTATGATAAGGAATTAGTTGTTAAGTTAGAATAAAAGTAGGTTTTATTTACAGAGACGAAGTGGGAAGAGACCGTTGCAGTCTTTCATCTTAGAACAGTAACGCTTTATTTCTTATAAAGATCTTATTGAGATAGATCGTTTTAGGTTGAGCATCACGAAATAATTATGAAACTCGCCGATTTATGGTAAATGGCGCAAACTAATCACGGTTCTATTTCAATGATACGGACTAATTTCATATAATTTCTTCAACGCCAAAATTATGTCTCCCGCTATTAACGTCGATTTCCCTATTGGCATTTCCTTTGCCTGGCTTCCACTTATCGATCAATGAGATAATTTTCACAATTGTAAGGGACATTAAACATTTTCTCGTAAAAAAGCCTGAGCATTACGTGGTCGGTCGGTGATCGAGCAAGACTTGATGACTGTGAGTCGATCTTAAGGTAGGCTGTATTATATTTTGATTTAGTTCGGATGCACATTCTTGTAACGCTGTTTTGGGGCACCTTAAAAAAACAGTATAGCTTCTTTATTCGTTCAAAGTTTTCAATTATTTTATCTTTACATGAAACCTAAAAAGGTAGGCAACAAGATACACTCTATGAATTATGCAAATAGAATGTGTTTCTGATTTGAAGGGCTCAATGTAAAAACGGGTGTTTTGACATACTGAACAAAATGGTGAGGGTATCCATTTTAAAAACTTGTAGATTCATTACTTGCTTTCTATTTGGCTGGTTATCCGTAGTTGAATGAAAAGTAAAACATAAGTAATCAACCTACAGTTGAAAAGACATGTAGACTTTACTTTAACCCCACCCCCCTTCCCAAACCTAAAATTCCTCGGTAATACAGGTTTGGGGGACTCCTGGTTTAGGTAGACAATTTAGGATGCTAATGGTGGCGCGTGTAGGTTGTTAGATTTTTGGAAGGGAGACAAAAAAGCCGACACGTCATCAGGTTTAATAAGCATAGACTTGTATTATGATAATCCTTGATCTTTGACGTATTTCCGGTTCATACTGCAGTGCACCATTTAGCACAATTTGAGCCAAATTAAGGGGGGGG
>NW_004797442.1:1140134-1143783 GCF_000002075.1 Aplysia californica
GGGGGAGGGGGGTAAGTTTCAGATTAGAAGTTTTTACAAAGAACGAAGAGCGTCGGCCATGACAGTACACGGTCTAGGAGTCAAGGAGTTTACTTTTAATCTCCTTGTCTAAGAGTACAAATCTATGGCTACAAGTACACGATGTTCTCCACGTTTACCCCCGTACTGATATTCATGATCCGAAGGCTATGGCTACTGGCGTCCGTGGTATAGCGGGTAAGCGCTTCGCTGTCGCACGGAGGAGACCTGAGCCCTCTTCCCGAGTGAAGAGAACATTTTTATTGGGCATCTCGGACTTTCTTCTGGGATGTATCCCTCTTAGCCCTAGTTGGCCCTGAGAGGCATGGCGGGAAGCCTGCTTCCTAAATAATCCAAGTTGTGTCGATGAGGCGTAAGTACATCTTCATTAAAAAAAGAACAAGAATGGATTAATTTGGTAAAATATTATAATTACGTACGGCTACATCAAGGAAAATATTGATCTTAATTTGGTTGCTAATACTTTTTAAAAAAAAACCTAGTCCAAATTAGATCTTATTGCATATGCAAATAATTAGTTAGACACAACCTAACCTTAGAGAATCATTGTTAGTGCAATAGCCTATTTTTAATATAGTTGCTCTCACCTTATACATGGTCAAGGTTGAGAAATTATAATGCGCCCTTCAATCAACTCACATTCCTAGGTAAATAAGTAAACATGAAGTCACGCCTGTATACGCTTAACGATTTATCCCCCCCCCCAACCCCTCCCTCCCAGTAATTCTTCTTTTAGCTCATTCATTTGTATTTTTTCTTTCTTTTTACTACAATAGATTCTGATGTTTATACTCGTGGTCTTACTTCTTCCTACATCCGGGATGGCCTCTGCAAACAAAAGCCACTCGCAACCTTCCGAATCAACGCAGGCAGGCTTGGTAGATGCTGATCTCCTGAACATCTTCATCTTCATTTTCTACGTCGTTGTTCTGGGAATCGTGAGTTTCTTTGGAATGATCTTCAACACCATTAACATAATCGTCTTCTTTAAGCAGGGCTTCAAAGACACCGTGAATATTACATTATTCGGCCTGGCCGTTTCCGATGTATTATCCTCACTTACGCTTCTGTGGATGAGCATCAGCTACAACCCTTTGTTCATGAACGCCGACCTGCCCATTGACCAGCAAGGCTTCACCTACATCACGGCAGGCTGGCTTCGCCTTTGTTTTGCTCGAATCTCCAGCTGGATCACAGCCTGGGTCACATTTGAGAGGTGTCTGTGCATTGCCCTGCCCCTCAAAGTCAAAACAATTATAACACCAACAACCACGAATGTCGTGCTTGTCGGCATATATCTAACAATGATTGTCAGTGTAGTACCAGTGTATTATTCCATCAGTCTCGGGCCTAGGTTTTTCCCTGGAAGGAATGCGACGAAAATTGGACTGATCTACACAGAGGACGGTTTGAATACCAAGGACGTTTGTCTGTCTATCAATACCCTTTCTCAGATTGCTGCTTTCATTGCAGTTCTCGTCTGCACCGTCATCCTCGTCCAGAATCTTCTCGTGAAATCAAAATGGCGGCAGTCGACGTCCAGCTCCGCTAAACAGGAGTCGGTAACGAACAGAGACAAAAAGGTGGTGAAAATGATTCTTCTTTGTGCTGTCATTTTCATTGTTTGCTTGTTACCGGGGACACTCAATATTATTGCCCAGTTCAGCATCAACGAGTACAATATGGTTGGCAGATATCATAACTTGTATTTGCTGACCTGGACGGTTTTGAACTCAATGGAGGCTGTAAATTCTACCGTGAACATCTTCGTCTACTACAACATGAGTTCAAAATACAAGGAAATCCTGAGAGAAATGTTCAACAGAAATAAGGGGAAAGGCATGTAAGAAGATCCGGGGTTATGAAACGTGTGTCTTGTGAAAATATCACGGGCGTACGCGTTTATTAGCCAGTTTCATTATTTGTTTTCTGATGAAAAAAAAGACGCCTTCTGAGATCTGAATAATAGGTACGCGACAGGCATTAAACATGCTAGACTGTAAAACGCTTTCAGGAAAGTAAATTAAATTTATCACACTACTGTGAGTAAATTATGCTTGTCGTATGTATCATTATACATTAAAAGCGTTTCTGTGTTGTGAAGCTGAACATGTTATTGTACTGTTATATTCACTGAACATTTCCGTCCTGGATCATTAAAGCTTATCTTATTTTATCTTACCTTATCTTATTTTATTAAAATTCGTAGCATGGGCCTTACTCAGTAAAATGGCGTTTCGATATTTTTCGTTTTCTTCTAACCCGATTCCTTGTTTGTCTTCTACCCATGTGTATTTTTTTAATAGTAGAAAAGGGGTGGGCTATGAGATGCTGCGAAATTTCTTCGGTGAAAAGACTCTCGATGCAATCTTTTGCCAGCATCGGTATATTATCTTTATAATAGTTAAGAACCATGAATTGCTTCAGCATCACTCTCAGACTTAATGTTTAGTCTTCCTTGTATTGCTGAGTCGCTGAGTGATATCGGGCCAGTCCTACGTCACAATTTTTGTTGTGTGACAGGATCCTGTTTTGAGTAAATGAATATACTCTAAATCTCTTGGCGTACGTAATGTGTGTTGGTTTTCTAGTTTTCATGGCGTACGTAATGCGTCTTTTTTCTAGTTCTCTTGGCGTACGCAGTGCGCCTTTTTTCTAGTTCTCTTGGTGAACGTAAAGTGTCTTCTGTCTCGATCTCTTGGCGTACGTAATGCGTCTTTTTTCTAGTTCTCTTGGCGTACGCAGAGCGCCTTTTTTCTAGTTCTCTTGATGTACGTAATGTGTCTTCTGTCTCGATCTCTTGGCGTACGTAATGCGTCTTTTTTCTAGTTCTCTTGGCGTACGCAGAGCGCCTTTTTTCTAGTTCTCTTGATGTACGTAATGTGTCTTCTGTCTCGATCTCTTGGCGTACGTAATGCGTCTTTTTTCTAGTTCTCGTGACGTACATAATGTGCCTTTTTACTTGTTTTCTCGGCGTACGTAATGTGTCTTTTGTTTTGTTGTCCTGGTGTACTTAGTATGTGTTTTTAGTAGTAGTAGTTTAGTATAGGGTTTTACGGCGCTCGCAACTGCATAGGTCATATGAGCGCGCGGGACACACCTAATATTTTTCAGTTGGTAGGAAATTTGGAATTTTGCCCGGGTGGCGGCCGAAGCCTACTCTTGTCGATTTTAGACCACCAAGGGATCTTTAACGTGCGCAACTTGCACACGGGCCCTCCGAGATTTTTCGCCCTTGTCCGAGAAGGCTAGGTGTAGATCTTTCCTACCAGAAGATCAGGGGTGTGGCAGAAAGACAGCAGTTAGGAGGAGCCAAGGAGTAGCAGTAGAAAGGCTGCAGAAAGAGCCAGGAGCCCAGAGGAGGGGGCAAAGGAGGTGAGGGGGTGGGGGCAGAAAGTGGAAATGAAAGCAGACAACAGAACATTGTTAGAGATCAGGAAAGGATGGGAAAGGAGACAATTTTAGAGAAGAAAATTTTTTGGTCGCTACCCGGAATCGAACCCGGGACCTTTGAATGAGAGGCCAACACCTTAACCTCTAGGCCACGAGAGCCCCCTGTTAAGAGTGTACGTTTGTAGGTACATGCGTGTGTTCCGTTTGTTTCTCTGTT
>NW_004797442.1:1143883-1147718 GCF_000002075.1 Aplysia californica
CCTAAATAATCCAAATTGTGTCGATGAGGCGTAAGTACATCTTCATTAAAAAAAGAACAAGAATGGATTAATTTGGTAAAATATTATAATTACGTACGGCTACATCAAGGAAAATATTGATCTTAATTTGGTTGCTAATGCTTTTTTTTTAAAAACCTAATCCAAATTAGATCTTATTGCATATGCAAATAATTAGTTAGACACAACCTAACCTTAGAGAATCATTGTTAGTGCTAGCCTATTTTTAATATAGTTGCTCTCACCTTATACATGGTCAAGGTTGAGAAATTATAATGCGCCCTTCAATCAACTCACATTCCTAGGTAAATAAGTAAACATGAAGTCACGCCTGTATACGCTTAACGATTTATCCCCCCCCCCAAACCCCTCCCGCCCAGTAATTCTTCTTTTAGCTCATTCATTTGTATTTTTTCTTTCTTTTTACTACAATAGATTCTGATGTTTATACTCGTGGTCTTACTTCTTCCTACATCCGGGATGGCCACTGCAAACAAAAGCCACTCGCAACCTTCCGAATCAACGCAGGCAGGCTTGGTAGATGCTGATCTCCTGAACATCTTCATCTTCATTTTCTACGTCGTTGTTCTGGGAATCGTGAGTTTCTTTGGAATGATCTTCAACACCATTAACATAATCGTCTTCTTTAAGCAGGGCTTCAAAGACACCGTGAATATTACATTATTCGGCCTGGCCGTTTCCGATGTATTATCCTCACTTACGCTTCTGTGGATGAGCATCAGCTACAACCCTTTGTTCATGAACGCCGACCTGCCCATTGACCAGCAAGGCTTCACCTACATCACGGCAGGCTGGCTTCGCCTTTGTTTTGCTCGAATCTCCAGCTGGATCACAGCCTGGGTCACATTTGAGAGGTGTCTGTGCATTGCCCTGCCCCTCAAAGTCAAAACAATTATAACACCAACAACCACGAATGTCGTGCTTGTCGGCATATATCTAACAATGATTGTCAGTGTAGTACCAGTGTATTATTCCATCAGTCTCGGGCCTAGGTTTTTCCCTGGAAGGAATGCGACGAAAATTGGACTGATCTACACAGAGGACGGTTTGAATACCAAGGACGTTTGTCTGTCTATCAATACCCTTTCTCAGATTGCTGCTTTCATCGCAGTTCTCGTCTGCACCGTCATCCTCGTCCAGAATCTTCTCGTGAAATCAAAATGGCGCCAGTCGACGTCCAGCTCCGCTAAACAGGAGTCGGTAACGAACAGAGACAAAAAGGTGGTGAAAATGATTCTTCTTTGTGCTGTCATTTTCATTGTTTGCTTGTTACCGGGGACACTCAATATTATTGCCCAGTTCAGCATCAACGAGTACAATATGGTTGGCAGATATCATAACTTGTATTTGCTGACCTGGACGGTTTTGAACTCAATGGAGGCTGTAAATTCTACCGTGAACATCTTCGTCTACTACAACATGAGTTCAAAATACAAGGAAATCCTGAGAGAAATGTTCAACAGAAATAAGGGGAAAGGCATGTAAGAAGATCCGGGGTTATGAAACGTGTGTCTTGTGAAAATATCACGGGCGTACGCGTTTATTAGCCAGTTTCATTATTTGTTTTCTGATGAAAAAAAAGACGCCTTCTGAGCTCTGAATAATAGGTACGCGACAGGCATTAAACATGCTAGACTGTAGAACGCTTTCCGGAAAGTAAATTAAATTTGTCACACTACTGTGAGTAAATTATGCTTGTCGTATGTATCATTATACATTAAAAGCGTTTCTGTGTTGTGAAGCTGAACATGTTATTGTACTGTTATATTCACTCAACATTTCCGTCCTGGATCATTAAAGCTTATCTTATTTTATCTTATCTTATCTTATTTTATTAAAATTCGTAGCATAGGCCTTACTCAGTAAAATGGCGTTTCGATATTTTTCGTTTTCTTCTAACCCGATTCCTTGTTTGTCTTCTACCCATGTGTATTTTTTTAATAGTAGAAAAGGGGTGGGCTATGAGATGCTGCGAAATTTCTTCGGTGAAAAGACTCTCGATGCAATCTTTTGCCAGCATCGGTATATTATCTTTATAATAGTTAAGAACCATGAATTGCTTCAGCATCACTCTCAGACTTAATGTTTAGTCTTCCTTGTATTGCTGAGTCGCTGAGTGATATCGGGCCAGTCCTACGTCACAATTTTTGTTGTGTGACAGGATCCTGTTTTGAGTAAATGAATATACTCTAAATCTCTTGGCGTACGTACTGTGTGTTGTTTTCTAGTTCTCATGGCGAACGTAATGCGTCTTTTTTCTAGCTCTCTTGGCGTACGCAGTGCGCCTTTTTTCTAGTTCTCTTGGTGTACGTAATGTGTCTTCTGTCTCGATCTCTTGGCGTACGTAATGTGTCTTCTGTCTCGATCTCTTGGCGTACGTAATGTGTGTTTTTTCTAGTTCTCATGGCGTACGTAATGCGTCTTTTTTCTAGTTCTCTTGGCGTACGCAGTGCGCCTTTTTTCTAGTTCTCTTGGTGAACGTAAAGTGTCTTCTGTCTCGATCTCTTGGCGTACGTAATGCGTCTTTTTTCTAGTTCTCTTGGCGTACGCAGAGCGCCTTTTTTCTAGTTCTCTTGATGTACGTAAAGTGTCTTCTGTCTCGATCTCTTGGCGTACGTAATGCGTCTTTTTTCTAGTTCTCGTGACGTACATAATGTGCCTTTTTTCTTGTTTTCTCGGTGTAATGTGTCTTTTGTTTTGTTGTCCTGGTGTACTTAGTACGTGTTTTGTCTAGCTCCTTTGTAATATATTTTGGAAATTTTTTGACATAGGCAATACGTCTTTTGTTTGGTTCTTTGGCGCATAAAAAGTATGTCTTTTGTTTAGTTCTCTTGAAGTCCGTCCCATTATTTCTTCTGTATCGTTCTATTGACGTGCGTACTACATTACTACGTCTTTTGTTTAGCTCTCTTGGGGTACATATTCCTCTTGTTGATCTGTCTTGATGAACAAAATATTTATTTTGGGTATTTTTATGTATATTTTCATATTAGAATTATCTTTTCATCTAATTCTCCTTCGTGCTTGTCCTGTCTTACCAAAGTATAGATCCCAGGAAAGAAGACGAACAAAAAATCTCACACTGTAGTACCACGCCTTTCAAATGATTCTTTCACTATATTAGGGATCTGTGTCAAGCACAGAAACATCCATTAACATGCTTCTAGAGTTACGAAACGCTGCGTAGCTATTCCACGAGAACTGACGGGACATTTGGACGATACTCTCTTACAAAGATACCATGTAATTCAATATCAATAATTCATTTCAAATTTAAATGATCATAACATTTGAAAGACGTATTGAGAACCAGATCAAATGCAGCCTTTTAAAAAAAATACGTTTATGTAAATTCTGTGACGTGTTTAGTTTCGGTAACTGACTGGACATGAGAGGGGTTTTTTTTCTGTCCCGTCAGGTCTGTTACCGTGAAATAGCCAAGCGTTGTAGTTGTTGTTTGCACAACATTCAATATCATTATGATGATTATCATAACCAGTGACGCCAATCGTCTGGCGACACCAGTGTCATTGAGTCAACAGAACCGACCGCTTTTGCCATTGATACGCAATCGATGACTCCAGACTAAGGACACGATAACAGCAATCCATCTCGTAATACAATGCTGCCATATCGGAGCATCAAACTAGGCAATTTATACTGATATTATTCATATTATTAATTAAAGTATGATATTAGACCTACGTGTTTACTCACAGCTGAAAATATCGGCTGTTCCTTGTACATGCGCGAGTAGAGAAGTAAATAAGGCAAACAAAATGTGAGGTTAACTTAC
>NW_004797442.1:1148294-1149413 GCF_000002075.1 Aplysia californica
CTCTCTCTCTCTCTCTCTCTCTCTCTATCTATCTATTTTTCTATCTATCTATCTCTCTGTCTCTCTCTCTTTCGCTCTCCCTCTCTCCTCTGTTCTTGTTGTTTCTCCTTCTCTCCTTCTCGCTTTCTGTATCTCTTCTTTTCTCTTCTCTTTACTGTTTCAGTCGCTCTCCCAGTCTCGCTCTTCTTTTTTTTTCGTATTTCTCTCCCTGTATATATTATACATGTATTTAAAATATACACACAAACACCCGCAATCCCTCGAAACAATGGGTCCGTGTCTTCTGGGCAAGTTAACGCAATACGCAATCCGTTTGGGACTAGTCCAACATAAGTTGTGAGGCACTTACTAACACAGTATAACTGAGACTTAAACAAACGAGTCTTGAGCAATCGCTTAAACGTATTAAGATTTGTTATTTCTCTAAGATGCTGGGCAAGGTGTTTCAGATTTTAGGGCAAAAAATGAGAAACATTTCTCGCCTAAAGATACATTTTATTCTAGGGGTTTTAAATTTGGTTGCGTCTGTGGACGATCGTAACTGATGAGATGGAACGTATTGTGTTAAAAGCTCAGATAGATATGATTGGGCTTTATTATCTGCCCGAGCCACAACACAGGTCGCACAAGGCCAACGCAAGATTTGAACAGGTTTGTTTTATCTGTCTGGCATTTTTATCTACAACCTCCTAAAAATTGTTAGCTGAAAGTTTTCTAAAGAATCTCCGCCCAACGAAAAACACTTTACCCCTGAATTTCTCTTATCTGTTGTGATATTTTTGCTGAAAGATGTTTTTATTCCAAAACATTATAGGCTGTGATGCGATGTTGTAACTGATCAAGTGCAAAGGTAAGATAAAAAGCGGCATTAAAGTGTGCGTCAAAAACACAGCAGCACGATCCTATACTGAATACGATCTGCGGTGAAAAACCAGCAAAGCTAAGCCAGCCCCTGCCTGTTCTGTCTATCGATACTTCGAAGGGGGCAGTCACTATTCGTGCAGTCAAATACAGTGTGAGAATCTTTTTTTTCTTAATATTCAAACACATGCTCACACTCACACACACACACACACGCACACACTCACACACACACACGCACACACACACTCACACACA
>NW_004797442.1:1149513-1150654 GCF_000002075.1 Aplysia californica
TATATGTATGTATGTATACACTGTGTGTACATTTTATAAGGCAATAAATCCAGCAGCAACATGCGCTATTCAGTATTCACTATTCACAGAACTATTCACTAAGCGCGCAGTTGTTCTCACACAGTGTAATATTATGTTGTAAGGCTGCTTACTGCAAAAGCCAACTGACACTTCAAGAATAAACGGTCTTTGAGCTCTTCCACATGTGAACATTTCATAGTAAAATAGTGAACACTTCTTAAAGGCATATTTTTTACAATTCATCTTGGTTGCCCTTCTCACTTTGTCAAGTAATCATCAAGTGCAAAGTATAACCATGTTTGCTTTAAAGATTAGATACGATATGCTTTAACGTAAAGACGGGTGAAAAAAAAAAGAGACGAAAATCCACTATCCTTAAAAACCACATGTCGGGGGTTGAGATGGCCCTGCCACGCTTCAAATACCTGTGAATAGCGGAAAAAATCGGGAATGTTAAACCATGAAATCGAATGGGCAGAGCTCTAGATCTTGTAACGTGCTCTCTCAGCAGCTTCTTCCTCAAAGTAAAGTAAGAAGCCACGGTTCAGAGCGAGCCTTTGAAGTCTGCATAGCTCTGGACGGACGATTTTTGCTTGAAAGGAATCTAAAAATAGGACAAAATTAATGAAGAAGAAATGGTCGCTAGAGATGGTTCTCCAAACTTGAAAAGTACTTTTCCAAATCTACCAAACTACCACGTTAGTGCTGTCTTCTATTGTTTTTTCTTTTAGAAGAATTTGATGATGGATGTAAGAGCTTCTTTTTCCAGGTGAGGAAACAAGTAAATAATCATGTTCTGTTCTTTTTCCTTTCGAGATGTTGTATACAGCTCACCAGAACTAATAATATATTATGAAAATAACATAAATCATACCTTTTTTACTATCATACAGATACTACATATTTTTCCTTTGTGTTCATGACCTTTACGTTCGTATAGCGTCGGTGTCCCACTCAAACCGTGCATCCGTCCAATTACACCAAACACTTTGTTTGTCTCCGATAAAGTCATTAGGTCTCAATATTTCCTTCCAACTGAAAATGTGTACTGTGTTCCACACTCTTATATTATGACTGTATGTAGTTGTGAGCGCCGTAAAATCCTTACCAATGTTTTTTA
>NW_004797442.1:1151423-1153008 GCF_000002075.1 Aplysia californica
CACACACACACACAATTACACTCTCACAAACAAACACACAGACACACACTAACACACACACACATACAAACACACACATACACTCATAGTCAAACTCGCACACATACACTCACACACACACACAAACACACACACACACACACACACACTCACACACACACACACACACACACACTTACACACACTAACAAACAAACACACAGACACCCATACACATACACATACATTAAAAAAATCACACTCTCTCGTGCATCCTATCTTTCATACCCAAATAACACTTACACATAATAGTATAATACCTCCAGAATCAGACTCTCAGTTACATTGTCATAAATGAACAATTTTCAGTTATAATAATATGCGGGGCAGCGTGGTGGAATCAGGCTCTCGTCAAATTAATCAAAGCGAAGAAACTTGCATTTTTCCGCAGGTTTGTGAATTTTTGTAAAATTTCTGTTTTTTGGCTCAACACCTTTCATGCCCGTTAAACAACTCATTTCTGTATGGATTTTTTTGAAAAACGTTGATTAAATGCACAAAAAATGTAAATTTTCAGTTACCACGGACTCTTAAGCTAAGGAAATAACTAATGTTTGGCGGCCATTTTTTCATTAAATTTTACCTCTGAAAACAAGTCACCCCCACCTTCTTCATTCGCAAATATCTCGACTTGTATTCAAGATAAATGGATATTTGTTTCATCCAAATAAAGACAAGTGAATAAGCTTTAAGATGATACCAATAACTCTACTTACGTAAAAATTGACGAGAGCCTGATTTCATCACGCTGCCTCACATATATGATTAACCCAGAAACAAAATCAGTATTCTGATACTATTCCACTGGTATTCTGATAGTGCAGGTTTTAAATGTTAAGGGGAGACAAACTACTCTTTAAAATTTGACAAAATCATTAAGGTGGTAGATGTTAAATGGATAACGGTAGTCTATATTATATATTTTTATAGAAATGATCGTTTGTACCTTTTTTCGTTTTACCGCAAACTTGTGGGGCTTTTGCTTTCGTTTTATGTTTTAGTTTGAAGGGAGAAAGGAAATGTTATAGACGTACGTTCAAACACTCTCCTTATTGTTTCACCTATCGATCCTTTTTCTCTTCCATTTCTTTCTTGTTTCCCTTATTTTTAATGTACGTTGGTCTCGCTGTTTATCCCCATTTTTCTATCAATGGCCCTTCCGCCATCTGTCTGTCTGTCTGTGTGTCTGTCTGTCTGTCGACCTCTCTCTCACTCTCTTTCTCTCTCTCTCTCTCTCTCTCTCTCTCTCTCTCTCTCTCACACACACACACACACACACACACACACACACACACACACTCACACTGCCTCATTTTTATCTGTCTGCTGCAAATCTCTTTGATTCTAGCTGTCTTACTACCTGACTCTGTCTGTCTAACTGTCTGTCTGTGTGTCTCTCTCTGTCTGTCCGTCTTTCTGTCAGTCTCTTTGTCTGCCTGTATCTTTCTCGCTCTCTCCAGCCGTCTCCCCCCCTCCTCTCTCTCTCTCTCTCTCTCTCTCTCTCTCTCTCTCTCTCTCTCTCTCTCTCTCTCTCTCTTGTTTTACT
>NW_004797442.1:1157702-1161501 GCF_000002075.1 Aplysia californica
CCCCCCCATCCCCTGAAAATAACATATTATGGCAATACAGGAACCTTCTGCTTCTTTCTATTGATAGTTTTATCGTTGAAGTGACCTTGGAGTCTCACATAAAAACAAAATTTTCGTGCCCGTCCGAGTCAGAGTGAGAATTGGGAAAAAGTCCTTATTGTTTTCCTTTTCTTTTAGTCTCGCTGATTTACATGTTGTGCTCTCCGTATGTCTCCCTCCGTGAAATAAACCCCAAACATAAACAATAATAACGTAAATATGACACAGTAAGCAGAAAACGTACGATTCTATGATAAAAGAAACTGCAGTAATATGGCATGTTGTCGTTAGTATAGAGATTACTTTGACTTTGATTTTAAACTTCACAACTAAAACAAACCTAAGGCAAGGAGTTGTTCGCTAGCGTTGGTCATTTTTTTTTCTTAAAAGGTCTTTTAGCAACAGAAGTTGTCAAGTTATTAGGAAACTTGTGTTCTGATTCCACATGTAGTTTGTTTTTGTCTACCAGGTCAGAGTTTTTACAAAATTCACATAGATCTATTCGATTTCAGGTATTCTTGATTTTGTAAGTGGTGTAAGAAAAACAGAATAACGATTGAAGTAACTTTAAATTATTTCCAGAAAGAGTTAATACTAGAATAATGTCTATTATAATATTTTCCCACTACATATTGTTGTTAAGTTTAGTATTTTTCACTTCTATAGTTGATTATTTAATAATGTAGTGAGAGGATTAACATAAGCGAAAATTCTAAAAACAAGTAAACAATGGTTTGTTTTAATTGTTAGATAAAGTGACTATCAAATGTTTAATTAGTTTATTCATGCTAATGAGTTTCCACTAGATCTAAGTGGTTTCCGCTCTTTAGTTGTGTTATCATTGTGAGAATTAAAATTTAGTGGCCAGTCAGCCTTGACGTATTGGGCCAGTGTCCACTGTCCACCTACTGTGGGTTTTTTTGGTGTACTGCTTCAATGCCTGGAACGAAAACGCAATTCCCAAACGTCAGTTGTACTAATCAATCTGAAAGAGGGCAGTTTAGCTGTCCCATTAGTACAAATTATGATGATTTAATTCGAGAAAAAGATGTTACTTAGTGAACTGAACGTAATAACACCTCGCTCTGACGTAATCCCGGTTCATTATGGTGTCCATCATTTGACTTAATTTGGTAAGGGTAACGTAGAAAGAATTGCACGTACTCTCGACTATAGATAGGATAGCGAGACTGGGAGACTAGTGTTTGGCACTTCATTTAGCTGCCCATGGTGAGCGCACTTCGCAGCACAGTTTTTAATAAAGGCAAAGAGCGGATGCCATGGCATTGCACAGTCTAAGGATAGTACGATTCAAGTCTCTATAAATGCTTACAGAAGGTAAGAAGGCGAAAACAGTGCGCGGATTAATTTAAGCAAATTTGCTTATATTTCAGATGTGAAATATCAGCTTCGGCCTACTTTTAACATGTGAAATATAGGGATATAAGTGCAAAGCTAAAACAACTCTGTGTGTGGTATAAAAAAGAAACATTAGATGTGCAGTTTATGCAGATCTCCGAATACGGGTCTGAATTAACGGTATGGTCCCACCTTTTCCCCCTTAAACCAGAAAGGTCCAACCATGCTGTGTGCACTAAAGCGCAATATTATTTCCTGTCGTGGCTTTAAAAATGTTTCTGTTTTTTCTACCCCATCGAAACAATTTAAATCATTCAAGAGGCGGGTTTCAACCCAGCTTGAAAGGGATATCTATAACGCTCCAGCAGAAACACCGACATACTCGCATAAAATTCTCCTCAAATGGAAATAGAATCGACTTGGATCATCTGCATGCCATGGCGAAATGCTTAACCGCTACCCAAATAGACGCCGGCGTCACTGTTTGGATGTCCACATTTCGACACAAATCGCTCGCTACCTTAACACTACACTGTTCAATTTTGTTCTAAATCATAGAACTGGGGTGCACAAGTTAATTTTAAAAAATATAATAATATGTTCACAAACACGGGAGAAAGAGGCTTAAACAGCACCTAGACATTGATGGCTGATGTATCTAAATATTTAATCCCTAATGGTCTGGTCTGGCAGATTTCGTCATCTGACTTACGGCAACTCCTGCGGATGTAATTTCTTGAATACACATAATATCCGATCAAGCAGATTGCCCTTGGTGTCTCTGTACCCAACGTTTCAAACGCAAGCTTTGTTCTGTCTCGCAGTACCTCAATTGTTTTTTCTTCCGTTTTGGTGTAATGCACTTTTAAAGCACTGAATTCAGTTCGTGAACCTTGGTGTTCAAGCAAAATAAAACTGATACTCCAAGGGACACGTGAATTGACTGGAATAAATTACCATTTTACAGTAAGATTTTTACCCCCCCCCCCAAAAAAAAAACAACAACAACAACAAAACAAAACAACAAACAAACAAACAAAGGAAAAAAAACAACAAACAAACAAACAAACAAACAAACAAACAAAACAAAAACAATAATCAAATAAAATAAATTAAAATTTACAAAAGAACCTAAAATTTTGAAAGTATATAACTAGAGTTGGTACCACATAACACGCAAAGAAGCAATTTTTTTTCCCCTTTAAATCCGTCTTTCTCTTTGTGACATCTCTGAAACCAAAAGCACATTATGGTAACCATTTCAACAGCATGTTCATTAAATTTGTCATGCCTTGGTAGAAAGAACCACGAATGGCTTAACCTGTTAACTATCTTCAATAATTCTGTAGACCTTAGATAATGTTCACCTAGACAACGCTCTAACCTGACCACTGATCTTTGGGGGGGGGGGTTGTTTTTTTAACTCTGAATTAGCCTCAAAGCATGCCCACTATGGGCCACATCATTATTCCTAACTGATGGGCAAAACCCAGTCTCTCTATAATGAAGCGCCCATGAAACCGTATCCCCCTTAGGCTCAAATGGCTCGCCTGATAGTTAAGTGGAAATACACACCAGGCGTAAACATGCGCGCACACACACACGCATACAAACACATAGACCCACACATACCATACAAACAAGCCTTACACACACACACACACACACACACACACACACACACACACACACACACACATTCACACACACAAATGCCGAACGTTGTAGTATAGGTGAAATACGACACAAATCGCTCGGTACCTTAACACTACACTGTTCTGTCTCCTTCGTACCAACTTTTGAGAAATGTGACATCTAATGTTTTGAGTTCACAACATGTCAAGCTTTTTCGAATCCATTTCTGTGAATATCTTGATAACGACTTCGAATAACCTTACAATTCTGATAGAGTAATTTCGGCTCATTTACTTCAAGATCTTTGGAACTCGAAACAGCCAATGTCAAATAGAACTTTGTAATTCTATGGAGTAAAATGGCACGCTTCATAGTTAAACTGAAATACACCAGGGTGCATGATTTGCGAGAATATATCATTCAAATGTAAGCTGTCAACCTGTAATTTTGAAATATTTAGCTTATTCCTAGACTGGCTAAAAGAAGACATCCATGAAACTATGAATACCAGGTTTCTTTTGTGTATCATACTATTATTTTGGAATCGGAGTATTAATTGCAGTAGCTTATTCGTAATTTAACTTATGAGGGGCAAAAACATGCTGGAATGAAAACGAGTACTATGAAATTTTTTAATACGTGTATAAAATGAAAAATATGGGACAAAAAACGGGTACTCCCGTCTTCATACTTGATCTAAGCTTTAATTATTTTTAGATTATTTTTAATAGGAATAAAATTAAAAGAGATATTTGTTTGGTCGGCA
>NW_004797442.1:1161729-1163414 GCF_000002075.1 Aplysia californica
CTCTCTCTCTCTCTCTCTCTCTCTCTCTCTCTCTCTCTCTCTCTCTCTCTCTCTCTCTCTCTCTCTCTTTTCTGACTCTATTGCGTGTGCGCTCGTGTGTGTGAATATTTTTGTGTCAGTGAGATTGTGCTTTTTTGTATGTCTGTCTATCTATCTATCTATGTATGTATCTATCTATCTATATATGTATGTATGTATGTATGTATGTATGTATGTATGTATCTATCTATCTATCTATCTATCTATCTATCTATCTGTTTTGGCGGCCAGTCTGTCTCTCTTTCCGCCTGTCTGTTTGTCTTGTTTACCCACAAAATCCAACTGTGCCCCACTCTTTGCGCTACATTAAGTACAATGCCCCCAAATCCCCGAACAATGACTAGGCTGGATTGCCATAATTCTCCCTGGAGAATATTTCACAATAATGTATTGTGGTGCCGTACTGCCCATACAATAAGGCACAATAAATCGCTCTATTTGTATTACCGTCATGCATGCGTGACAAATATTCCATACTCCCAACAAAAGGGAGAGAATTCATTGACCTTCGACTCTTTTTTTAAAATAGAATCTACAAGCTATTTTATAATTCTGTTATGTTCAAGGATGGTTGTTTATTTATATTTTTGTTTGCTAAACCATTTTGGACGATATGACCCCCCACCCCACCCCTCCCCCCTCCCCGCATTTAAAAAAAATGTTCGATTCTAATTGTCATGACTTCATTATTTTTTTCCCTCGCTCCCATGCTCCCCTTAAATGAGGTATTCGCTCTTTCAATAATTACGGCTGATGATAATGATATAACCATGTACAACTAGTTGTTTTGCAGTCATGACCTTTGTAGGGTAAAAAAAAGTGCGTAGAGGAGTGGAGAGATAAAGCAGTGTCCGTATATAATACGTACTTTGTTTTATACCAAGCTCTGGTTCAACTTTGATCCTTAACGCGTACTCCCTAGAACAATTGTCACTAATTGAGAGAGAATAGAGGGGAACAAGCACAGAGATGCGAGTCAAAGGTCATGGTTCGAACCGTACAAAGGACGTTCGGGTCACAAATAGAAAAAAGCCTGATTTATCTCGCCACACATGGAATATCTTCTACTGTTGGCTTGCAGGATTAACGTACATTAATTATACGAAAATGACTGGGGGGAAAGGGGGGGGGGTATGCTATGGTTGAATCGGGTGATCTTTTGTTTTTGGGTGGAGGTAGAATGAGATTAAGGGGGTGGGGAGAATTTTATCTGGAGGAAGGAAAGGAGGAGAGATGGGAGGGGGGACTGGTGGGGGGAAATACGAAAGGTGGGAAAAAGGTTGGGTGGTGCATTCTCTTGTTTAATGTTTATATGTGTATGGGGGGGGGGCACCCGGGGATTTAGAAAGAAACAAAATAGGAAAAAGGGGGAGGGTGTTTGGTGTGCCATTAGTACACATAAAGAGAGAGTAACAGTTACATGAACTCTTACACGGGTGTTCTCTTTCAGGTAATTACAACGTCTATTAGGTACACCGATCTGAACTCTGCTCGGCCCTTGTTTATCGGTTACAGTGTTCTCTTTGTCGGACAGTGCCTTGTCTCGGTTCCACAAAACGATAGAAACGCATGAGATCAAATAAATCTGTTTATTTTATCTATGTCATTTTTTTTTCATTTCTGTTTTTGAATTAATATAATTTCTC
>NW_004797442.1:1163946-1165050 GCF_000002075.1 Aplysia californica
AATAGATAGATAGATAGATAGATAGATAGATAGATAGATAGATAGATAGATAGATAGATAGATAGATAGATAGATAGATAGATGTGGAGATATTTTATTGTTCTCTAACCTTTTGGCTTAGTCCTATCGGAGATCGATGGTAAATTTGGAGGCCCCGTCTCTTAATTAACTCAACAGTGCTAAAACCTAGATGCCGAATAACGAAAGCGGTCATACCACAAACCTTGGCCATCACATTCCACCAAAAAATCGAATAGAATGCTCCTTATTTATTTTCTTAAAGCGAGAGAGTGTTCATTTATAGGCTTTTTATGTAATATTTATTTTCTTTACCTTTCCCTCCAACTTTTCTATGTCTCTTTTTTGTCCTTCTGATCCCCGTAACCCTTACATGATTTAGACATTTCTGTCAAATTTACATTGATTCTCTTCTCCCTATTTCTTTGTCCATTCGTCTACAAAACAAAATTCTCAGCCGAAATGTTCCTTTTACTCCAGACCTTCTCCCTGATTCCTTTCTGCCTTCCCCTTGCGCATTCAAACCTTATCAAACGAAGCCGACCTTTAGAGGTTCAATAACTGTAAATAAAAATAGCCTAACGGAATTTCGCTAACATTGATCTATCAATCCTGAAAACGGGTCATGACTCCGTTAGCCATAACCGAAGAGACTGTTTTGAAATCAAAAGGGAAACAAAAAAAACACAAAATAAAATAACCCTAAAAGTCCCGCCAAACACGCGAAAGAAGTTGACCTTTCTGACACTACCTGTCAATCAATGTAACTAAGAGATGTCTATGATTTCAGAGGAAGATCTCTCGAGTAGATTTGCGCATTCCTCCCCCCCCCCACAAGGCCTTATATCTTACCACCCTCCTTCTCCCTTTTCTTTCTTTCCTCTCACCCCCCTCCCATTTTCACACCCGATCGTTTAACCCTTGTACTGCTATGCACTATTCTACCAAACAGCACAAAACTATCTCATTTCTGGTTGTGAAGGAATTAAACCCTCATCAGCTCACTGTTCCTTGCCCTTTGCGGGATAACAGTACATTAGATTGTGAAGAGAAGTGTATACAGATTATAGAACTTTGGAAGTGGTC